>NW_015505557.1:112245-116861 GCF_001515645.1 Sinocyclocheilus grahami
GGGGCCTAGAGAAGTTTACAAGAGCAAGACCTTTGACTGTACAGCCATTACAAAGAGAGAAGACGACCACACACAGTAGAAAATGATCATAATTTGACTTTATACAGTGATATAATGGGACATTTCAAGCAATTTTACTGTAAAATACAATGTACAGTTTTTGGAAGTGAAAAACAAAGTTTCAAGGAAAGTATGCTCACGCCTCCAGGCAGCTATTTTCACAGCTATTTCACACATCCAAGACCAACCCTGAAACTGCTTGCCACGATCACATTTAAGTAACATATTTCAAATCCGCAACAAAATCTGTCCCATAAATGTTGTTTCATCCTTAAATAACCTCATTTTCGGGCACTTGCTGATTGGCTTTTTTATTTCTAATGCGGGACTCATTGCGTGTTACTCACTGGTACTTTTTCCCATTCATAGTAATATTAGTGCACTGTCTTTGTATATCTAAGTCTTTGGTGAAAAAGAACAAGTCATCTTATAATTTACAGTGAAAAAAAAATGGCAGTGTAGCCCTCTATGAACACCTTGGCAATTGAATCGCCATTGGCTAGTACATTTTTTTGTTTACTCGCCAGACTGATAAATATATACATACACATATACATATATACACACATATACACACACACACACATCTACACACACACACATACACATATACACATACATACACACCCACATACATACACATACTGTATATATAGACACATATACATATATACACATTCACATACACACACACACATAAGAGTATAAATAGGTTAACCTTTTCTTAAACCCTTTCTTAACAGTGTTTTCTTATCAATGTTGTCCTCCACCCTTCCCCAAAACTCTCAAAGATTAATATTCAAATTAAGTACAAGTAGTAGTTTAGGTGGAGATGCTTTGTTGTGGTTGGTCTCAGACAAAGAAGGTCAACAGATTTATGACTGCTGGAAGGTAATGAGAGATGACCAGAAGGGGTGTAATTCTATTGTATTACTATGAGATAAACTGGATAGACTTTCCATCGAGATAGTCATTTAGTAGATTTTTCCAGGATGCAATATGTATGTAATTTCTTGATTTCCAGTTCATGAGGATATTTTTCTTGGTGATAGCTAGTGCCACTAAGAGTAACTGACTGTTTATATTGTCTAAATTGATTATGGATATATCGCCTAGTAAACAAAGTGATGGAGAAATTGGGATGTGACATCCCATAGTGATGGATAGTGATTCAATGACCTTTTCCCAACATTTTTTAATTGGGGTACAATACCAAAGGGCGTGAACATATGTGTCTGGGTTATTTTGGGTGCAATGTGAACATGTTTCTGAAGAGAATCCCATTTTAAATAATTTCTGTCCGGTTAAGTGAAATCTGTGAAGTACCTTATACTGTATAAGTTGCAAGTTGGCATTCTTTGTCATAAAGTAGATATTTTTGCAGATTTGTGTCCAGAAATCGGCATCAGGAGCAATACATAGGTCTGATTCCCATTTAGCACGTGGTAAACTTAATGTGTTGTCTGATTTTAATATTATTCTGTATATTTTGGAGAGTCGTTTTTTTTAGGACGATGTATTAATTAACTCTAAGATTGAAGGTGAAAGTTCTAGATTAATGGACCGAATGTTGATTTTTGATTGGATAGATGATTTGATTTGTAGATATTCCAAAAAACGATTACTCCTGATGTCGTATTTCTGGACCAAATATGAAAGTGAGGCCAGGTTATTACTATGAAAGATGTGTTGGACTTGTGTGACGCCCTTTTCTGCCCGTGTGTGTAAGTTAAGTGGCTTTTTATTAACTGTATAATCTGGGTTATTCCAAATGGGGGTGTATTTAGATGGTGCAAGAGGAGTGTTTGTGATTTGGTGAAATTTCCACCAGGCTGTCAGAGCTGCTGCTATAGTTGGTGCTTTAAAACAGGAGTCTTTTTTGATTGTCTGACTATAAAATGGTAAATCTGAAATTCGAATATCGTTACAAATTGTTTGCTCAAAATCTAGCCATATGTTTTCTGATGGGTTTGGGTGCAACCATTTGTATATCTGCTGAAGCTGATTAGCCAGAGAGTAGAAATGTGGTGTTTCCAATCCTCCTTGTGTTTTTGGCTTCTGTAGAGTAGATCGTTTAATTCTTGCATGGAGTCTTATTTTTCCAGTAAAATTTGGTAATGATTGAATCTAAAGATTTAAACCAGGTGAGAGTGGGTTGTGTTGGGATCATTGAGAATAAATAGTTTAGTTTAGGGAGTATAGTAATTTTAATTACTGATATTCTGCCCATAATGGATAGTAGTAAGTTCATCCAACGTTGAAGATCATCATTTATTGTTTTGAGTAATGGGGTGAAATTAAGACTAACCAGCTCTGACAGTAGAAATAGGAATGCCTAAATATGTGACTGGTGCATAGAAGGATAGGTGATGTCTGGGATGTCACATCCAAGCTATTGTGATCTAATGAAAGAATAGAAGATTTACTCCAGTTGACTGAATATTCAGAAATGTGAGAAAATGCATCAATAAGTGTAATTGTTTCTTGTAATGATGATGGGGGATCTTGTAAATACAGTAATATGTCATCTGCGTAAAGACTGATTTTGTGCTGTATGTTTAATGTTTGAACTCCTTTAATGTAGCTGTTTTGGCGCATGGCTGCTGCTAACGGTTCAATAAAAATGGTGAATAATGAGGGAGAGAGTGTGCATCCTTGTCTAGTCCCCCGGTGCAGTGTGAAGTTACGTGATGTTAGTCCATTAGTGATGACAGTGGCTGAAGGTGATGTATATAGAATTTTAATCCAATTTCTGTCAGGACCACTATCGTCAAAATGATAGATACTTAGCATAAAGTTTGGTTTGGCGGTATGGTTCTGTTCTGGGCAAAAAACCTCCCTGCCCATCCATGCAGCCTGTCATGAATGAGCAGGGAGAGCAGCAATAATAACCCCCCCAGGGTTAACAGAACAGAACAATGCAGATATCATTAATGTACTCAATGATATATGTGTCTGGGTTATTTTGGGTGCAATGTGAACATGTTTCTGAAGAGAATCCCATTTTAAATAATTTCTGTCCGGTTAAGTGAAATCTGTGAAGTACCTTATACTGTATAAGTTGCAAGTTGGCATTCTTTGTCATAAAGTAGATATTTTTGCAGATTTGTGTCCAGAAATCGGCATCAGGAGCAATACATAGGTCTGATTCCCATTTAGCACGTGGTAAACTTAATGTGTTGTCTGATTTTAATATTATTCTGTATATTTTGGAGAGTCGTTTTTTTTAGGACTATGTATTAATTAACTCTAAGATTGAAGGTGAAAGTTCTAGATTAATGGTCCAAATGTTGATTTTTGATTGGATAGATGATTTGATTTGTAGATATTCCAAAAAACTATTACTCCTGATGCCATATTTCTGGACCAAGTATGAAAATGAAGCCAGACTATTACTATGAAAGATGTGTTGGGAGTTGTGTGATACCCTTTTCTGCCCATCTGTGTAAGTTAAGTGGTAACTGTATAACTGTATAATCTGGGTTATTCCAAATGGGGGTGTATTTAGATGGTGCAAGAGGAGTGTTTGTGATTTGGTCACCAGGCTGTTTTTGATTGTCTGACTATAAAATGGTAAATCTGAAATTCGAATATCGTTACAAATTGTTTGCTCAAAATCTAGCCATATGTTTTCTGATGGGTTTGGGTGCAACCATTTGTATATCTGCTGAAGCTGATTAGCCAGAGAGTAGAAATGTGGTGTTTCCAATCCTCCTTGTGTTTTTGGCTTCTGTAGAGTAGATCGTTTAATTCTTGCATGGAGTCTTATTTTTCCAGTAAAATTTGGTAATGATTGAATCTAAAGATTTAAACCAGGTGAGAGTGGGTTGTGTTGGGATCATTGAGAATAAATAGTTTAGTTTAGGGAGTATAGTAATTTTAATTACTGATATTCTGCCCATAATGGATAGTAGTAAGTTCATCCAACGTTGAAGATCATCATTTATTGTTTTGAGTAATGGGGTGAAATTAAGACTAACCAGCTCTGACAGTAGAAATAGGAATGCCTAAATATGTGACTGGTGCATAGAAGGATAGGTGATGTCTGGGATGTCACATCCAAGCTATTGTGATCTAATGAAAGAATAGAAGATTTACTCCAGTTGACTGAATATTCAGAAATGTGAGAAAATGCATCAATAAGTGTAATTGTTTCTTGTAATGATGATGGGGGATCTTGTAAATACAGTAATATGTCATCTGCGTAAAGACTGATTTTGTGCTGTATGTTTAATGTTTGAACTCCTTTAATGTAGCTGTTTTGGCGCATGGCTGCTGCTAACGGTTCAATAAAAATGGTGAATAATGAGGGAGAGAGTGTGCATCCTTGTCTAGTCCCCCGGTGCAGTGTGAAGTTACGTGATGTTAGTCCATTAGTGATGACAGTGGCTGAAGGTGATGTATATAGAATTTTAATCCAATTTCTGTCAGGACCACTATCGTCAAAATGATAGATACTTAGCATAAAGTTTGGTTTGGCGGTATGGTTCTGTTCTGGGCAAAAAACCTCCCTGCCCATCCATGCAGCCTGTCATGAATGAGCAGGGAGAGCAGCA
>NW_015505557.1:117060-131457 GCF_001515645.1 Sinocyclocheilus grahami
ATACACAGCGATATGGATTAAAACAGCATTCACTTATCTTAGATGTGGATTTCAGATGTTCTGAAACACGCTGCAACAGTTTGATTTGTGAGCAGCGATGCTTAATTTGCTCCGAAGCAAGCTGAAAAGCTGCTGAATAATACTGAATACAGCTTATATAGGAATGTCGCGATAGGTGTCGTATTCCTATAGGTAGATGTGATCAGCTGAGAATCAGCTGATGCAAGCTTGACTCACGTGACCTGCCAGAACTAACGCTAAAGCTTAATTAATTAATGACTCCCCAAAACCAAACCTCTCTAATGTGGAAAACACATCATAGGCCAAGTCTGCTGTTATCCTTTTGCCTTCAATGCACGATACTGCAGAATGACTTTATGTCAATAAATGGTGTTGTTTAGCAGATTTTTGTAGTAGCTAGTGAATGGTAAGCCTCACAGAGTTCTGGAGACGTTGCCAGTGTTTTGTCTTCCCTTAATAATAAAAACCTTCATTTAAAAACTGCATGTTGTGTTCACTTGTGTTATCTTTTACTAATATTTAAATTTGTTTGATGATCTGAAACAAAGTGTGACAAACAAGCAAAAAATAAGAAATCAGGAAGGGGTCCAACACTTTTTCACACCACTGTATTTCATTTATTTGCCATTTGTTTTAAGACCCCTTCATCCACACTCTCAGAAATAAAGGTACAACAGTTGTCACTGGGGCGGTACCTTTTCAAAAGGTACATATTTGTACCTAAAGGGTCCATTTTGGTATCTTAAAGGTACATATTAGTACTTAAAGTGTACATATAGTGACATGTGGCCAAGTATGGTTCCATACTCGGAATTAGTGCTCTGCATTTATCCCATCCAAAGTGCACACACACAGCAGTGAACACACACACACCCAGAGCAGTGGGCAGCCATTTTTTGCTGCGGCGCCCAGGGAGCAGTTGGGGGTTCGGTGCCTTGCTCAAGGGCACCTCAGTCGTGGTATTGAAGGTAGAAGAGAGCGCTGTACATTCACTCCCCCCACCTACAATTCCTGCTGGTACGAGACTCAAACCCACAACCTTGGGTTACAAGTCCAAATCTCTAACCATTAGTCCACGACTTCCCAGATATTAGAACCTAATAGGTACAAAAGTGTACCTTTTGTAAAGGTACCGCCCCAGTGACAACTTTTGTACCTTTATTTCTGAGAGTGTGCAGTGATAATACATGCGATGACTGCAGCATTGGACATTTTGTTGAGTAGAAAATCACTTATTGCTCTGCTATGGTTATTGTAAAGTGTTCCTCTGCCATTATAATCAGACAAAAGCTTGCGGTCTCCAGGGGTCTCCATCCAGTGCTCTCCGTAATTATTGTCCGGATTGCATGCAGTCTAAACTGTAACCAACAGGATTACACGTGATTCATCTGAAGTAGAGTATTGTATGCCTGCCCTATATTACTTACAAATCACTGGCTGCCTGCTGCATTGCCGTTCTACATCTTCTGGTGATTTATCGTATTGTCCGGATTGCATGCAGTCTAAACTGTAACCAACAGGATTACACGTGATTCATCTGAAGTAGAGTATTGTATCCCTGCCCTATATTACTTACAAATCACTGGCTGCCTGCTGCATTACCGTTCTACATCTTCTGGTGATTTATCGGTTCAAACGTCAGCTATCTATTGAAAACAGGTGTCTCATATTAAAGTCTTCCCCTCCACTTCAAATAAATCAAGCATACTTGACACTCAAGTTTATTGAAGCCATATTACTCAGAGCCAAGCAGAGACGGCTGCCTCTTAAACATTTACATATTTGGGATGACAGAGTTTTTAGAAATACAAAATTATACACATTTAAATTAGTTCCATGAAGCCAGATAGGTTCAGTTGCAATTAAAGTGACACTGATCAGGAGTGCAGCCACAGTACGAACAAGACGCCGAGCAGTTGGCTGATGCCGTATTTCCACTGACTTGACAGAAACGAGCACAACAAATAAAGCGAAACTGCCAGACCGGACCCACAGTCTCTCCGCAAAGACAACGGCTCTTTGAACCACTGTGCTCTCACTTCGCACAGTCATAATATGATTATGGGGCTTTCAGCGTATGAACGCTTCACCTCATTAAAAAGCTTCCTGTGCACATGTCTATGGTCCAAATCAAAGCGTGTCATCACCTTATCTTCATTTGTTATTTTCACCCCTGTTCCAGATTCAGACCGTTCGAAGGCATGAATTCAATAAGTTACATTCACTGCAGGCATTTTGGTATTGTTGCTTTTGTTTTCATTTGTAGTTGGTTTTGTAATGTTCAACCTGAAAGTTGATTTCTGTGAGTGCCTGGTTAAAGTTTACTTAAAGCTTTGCTGGTGAGCTTTTTTTTTTGCTGACTAGCAAAAACTAGCACTCAGCTCACTAAAATTGTATTGCATTTGTTAATATTACATACATTTTTTTAAATGTAAGATACTATCTGACAAGTCAATCATAATGCTTAGCTTGTAAATAAGGCCCAGGATCCCAGCCAACACTAATCACCATTATGATGACTTCACTTGAAAAATGTACAGTATTATTATTTTTTATTTAATTTTTTATGTAATTTTGTGTTATTTTAAATATTTTGTTCATGTTGCCTTTAGGTAAATTTCATTATTTTATTTTAATTAATTAATCGATTAATTAATTAATTTATTGATTTTATAGTTTTATTTTATTTTGTGTTTTTATTTAGTATTTTTTTGTTTTGTTTTCTTTTTTGTCATGTAGTTTTTAGTATTTAATATTTATTTTAGTATTAGTTTTTTAATTTATGTTGTTTAATTTTGTAGTGTAGTTTTATTTTATTTTGTGTTTTTATTTTATTTGAATTAATTTTTAAAAAATGATTGTATATGTACAGTATTATGATTTTTTATTTTATTTTTATGTAATTTTATGTTATTTTAAATATTTTGTTCATGTTGCCCTTAGGTAAAACATTTACACTATTATGCCACCATGTAGTGTGATATGGTTATTTCATTATTTTATTTTAATTAATTAGTTAATTTATTTATTTATTTATTGGTTTTGTGGTTTTATTTAGTGTTTTTATTTAGTGTTTTTATTTTTATTTAGTTTTTTTTATATTTAGTTTTGTTTTTTGTCATGCAGTTTTTAGTAAATAATATTTTAGTATTAGTATTTTTATTTAGTGTTTTTTGTTTTATTTTGTTTAATTTTGTAGTGTAGTTTTATTTTATTTTGCGTTTTTATTTTATTTAATTTTTTTCTGGGAGAAAATGCCAAAGCATTCCCAACACAACATGCAGTATTTTATACATTTTCTCCTAGAATTATTTAGTTTAATATGATTGATATAAGCTAACAGCCTGACAATAGTAATCTAGGCTAGTATTAGTGACGATGGAGGCCTTTTGAAGTTTCTCCTGTTTGGTGCCATTCCATTAAATATTTTGAAGGCTGTCAGTTAACGCTGAAATACCATAGATATGCTCTGTCCAGATAAATAAACAGATAGCTCCTAGTGGTGGACGTGAACGGGTTATTTTGTTCGCTTCACCGGCCGGCTCCAGTTATATAGAAATACTGATTATTTTGCTATGTTTCAGAATATCAAACTCATGTCTGTTAATATTAAAAACAGACATCAGTGCTGCACGGCATGCTGTTTTTCTTTGGCACAGCCTGTGAATGTGGAGAAAAAAGAGCAAAAGATGTATTTAAAATTCCTTTAGAAAATGTAAACGGCTTGATTTATATTTTACACTGGACTTGTTGAAGTTCAAGAGGCCTTGGATATGATCTGCAGATATAAGTAGTTGTAAACCCAACTCTTGAGTAAAGCCCACCCAAAAATAGAATGGTACATTCCAAACCAATATAACAGCGGCAATACACCATCACACAACCACAGTAAATGGTAAAATTATTGTGCGTCCATTCTAAGGCACGCCTAAAAAAGCCCACTGTGTCCACACTCGCTACCGCAAGCATCAGATAGCACTTAAAAAAATCCCTCTTCCTAATGTATGACTAAACATGCATTGCCAGTTCCAACAGGACAGTGCGTACCATATGAGTTTATCCTGTCACAACGCAGCAGAGCTGCCATCCCTTCAATAACAGGATATGGTCACGGTTTGCAATGCATAAAATGCACTTAAATGGCATTTTAATGTTTTTCTGCCCACTTCCAATGGCATTTTGGAATTTGAACTTCGTTTACTGTTTAGCCAAGCGTGCTATGCCAGTCCATTCAGCAGAACTGAAATGTGATTAAAAAAGGAAGAAGAGGTTCTTATTACAAGCGACGAGAAAACTCAATTAATACCGCCATTAGATTACTTCCAAGCAAGAGGAAAAAGACCGACCTCAATAGGTCATGGTTTAATGCTGTTAATCGTCTGCTCTATAGCACGGCCTTGATCCGCATACTTCTGGTGAGGTTCTTGGGAGTGTCTTACCCACAGCAAAACCAGAAATATATCTGCATCACAGTTGGTCTTCAAACCACCCACTTAAAACTTCCTCTAAGGACAAAGAGAACCCAAACGACATTCACACACGTTTGGGAGAAACGCACACGCACTTTGTGCCAGTGATTTGATTTATTTTTGTTTTGTTTGTTTGTTTATCTTTTATCTAGCATTGGCTAATTATCTCAGAATTATTCTTATTTATTTATTTTAAATTGGGGCATGCCTTTGTAAATACTTACAAACAAGGTTATGATTATGGTTATTTTTAAACTGTTATTCTTAATTTTCTTAACTTTAATTTTCTTTTCTTTTTTTCCTAACCAGTATTGGGTAGTGTCTGTTTTCATATAATAAAACCCAAAAAATGTAACATCATTTATATATATATATGTGTGTGTGTGTGTGTGTGTGTGTGTGTGTGTGTGTCCGTGTGCATCCGTGCGTTTTTGTGACACATGAGGACACAAATTTGTATAATGACATGATTATGACATAGGTATTACAAGGAGAAGGTGATTTATGAGAACATTACCCCATGTCCCCATTTTTCAAAATGCTTATAAATCATACAGAGTGAGTTTTTTTGAGAAAGTAAAAATGCACAAAGTTTCCTGTAAGGGGTAGGTTTAGGTGTAGGGTTAGTGTAAGACAATAGCACATACAGTTTGTACAGTATAAAAACCATTACGCCTATGGAATGTCCCCACAATTCACAAAAACAAACGTGTGTGTGTGTGTGTGTGTGTGTGTGAATAAACATGCCATATTTAAATATATGGCATATATAATTAAAAAGTAAAAAAACACTTATGTATATTTAAAAATATATTTTACCCTTATGACTTTAGTGTAGTTCATGGATAAATGAATGGATAAAATCATTTTCCAGTGAATATTCCTTTTCACTCAAGAAAGTTAAATGTTTGGTGAATGCTGTTTCATGTTGATTTCAAACCCTATATTTAAACAACTGTCAAAGTCTTTTAACCTGGTTTACGCTTTTGGCACGGAGATGGCACTGCCTTTACGGCTGCCAGTGTGGCCAACACTCACAAAACAAACTAGAACTCCAGACTGTTTTGTTAGTTACCCCTGATCTGGCTGACATAGTAGAATCTTTTATATTAATAGTTACAGTATTGAAGTTCTGTTCAAACTCACTTGTAAACAAAAATGTATACGACCGTTTAAAAGTTTAGCGTTGGTAAAAATGTTTTATATATTTTTTTTTGAAAGAAGTCACCAAGTATGTAATTTTTTTTATTTCTTTTTTTTCATAAATATTGTGAAATATTATTACAATTTAAAATCGCTATTCTTTATTTTAATATATTTTAATATGCAATTTATTCCTGTGATGCAAAGCTGAATTTTCAGCATCATTCCTCCAGTCTTCAGTGTCACATGATCCTTCAGAAATCATTCTAATATGCTGATTTGCTGCTCAAGTAACATTTCTGATTATTATCAATGTTGAAAACAGTTGTGCTGCTTAATGTTTTTGTGGAAACATTTTCCAGGTTTCTTTGATGAATAGGACGTTTGAAAACAATTTAAAAGCCTTTACTGTCACTTTTGATCAATTTAATGTATCCTTGCTGAATAAAAGTAATTTCTTGAAAAATAAAAATAAAAATCTTTGAACAGTATTGCAAAGGCAACAATTATGAAAGGAAATCATTACACTGAAAAAAATGGTGTAGAAATAATTTTTAACTTAATTGTGAAAATTTCACAATTAATTTAAGTGGCAAGAAATAGCATGTAACATTGAATTGAACATGAAATTAGAAAGTAGAAAGACTGAAATTATATTTTCTTGTAAAACGAACTCCATCTCTAACTTCGAAAAAAAAATGTACAGTGTAAGAATTGTGTTTTGCCATCAGATTAACTAAAGAAATTATGCAGATCAGTTATCACACAAAAAATTCTGATTTGAGTGTAAGTTTGAGGAGGATGCAGCAGATATATCTTCAGTGTCACATGATCCTTCAGAAATCATTCTAATATGCTGATTTGCTGCTCAAGTAACATTTCTGATTATTATCAATGTTGAAAACAGTTGTGCTGCTTAATGTTTTTGTGGAAACATTTTCCAGGTTTCTTTGATGAATAGGAAGTTTGAAAACAATTTAAAAGCCTTTACTGTCACTTTTGATCAATTTAATGTATCCTTGCTGAATAAAAGTAATTTCTTGAAAAATAAAAATAAAAAATTTCACAATTAATTTAAGTGGCAAGAAATAGCATGTAACATTGAATTGAACATGAAATTAGAAAGTAGAAAGACTGAAATGATATTTTCTTGTAAAACGAACTCCATCTCTAACTTCGAAAAAAAAAAGTACACTGTAAGAATTGTGTTTTGCCATCAGATTAACTAAAGAAATTATGCAGATCAGTTATCACACAAAAAATTCTGATTTGAGTGTAAGTTTGAGGAGGATGCAGCAGATATACAACATTCTGGTATATGTTACTAAGACTGTACAGCACTGCCATCTCTTTAAAATGCCAAAAGTCCACTCAACTCTGCCGCACAAATGGTACAACAAAATAGGCTGTGCATGCATAAATTAAGCATTAGTTCTGGCAGGTCACGTGAGTCAAGCTTGCATCAGCTGATTCTCAGCTGATCACATCTACCTATAGGAATACGACACCTATCGTGGCATTCCTATATAAGCTCTATTCAGTATTATTCAGCAGCTTTTCAGCTTGCTCAGGAGCAAATTACCCTCCTCCATCCCCAGCTCCTCCTTTCGCCACAGTGAGGACTTGGTTTTCTGATATTCCTTGCTAATCAGACTCCTTTATCTTGAATAAAGTGTTACACTTAAATATCAAGTACATTAATTATATCTGCCTTGTTCTGTTCTGTTAACCCTGGGGGGGTTATTATTGCTGCTCTCCCTGCTCATTCATGACAGGCTGCATGGATGGGCAGGGAGTTTTTTGCCCAGAACAGAACCATACCGCCAAACCAAACTTTATGCTAAGTATCTATCATTTTGACGATATGTAACTTAATATATGAAAATAACTTTTTGTATAATTGTTGTCGGTGTCAGGTTTTTGGATTACATTTTGCAACGTTTTGTTCTGTTTTGTCCTGTTTTACTTCTAATAAACTGCACATGGAACTTACCCTGTTTCCTCCTGGCATGCCGTGACAAATTATATCTACCTTGTTCTGTTCTGTTAACCCTGGGGGGGTTATTATTGCTGCTCTCCCTGCTCATTCATGACAGGCTGCATGGATGGGCAGGGAGTTTTTTGCCCAGAACAGAACCATACCGCCAAACCAAACTTTATGTTAAGTATCTATCATTTTGACGATATGTAACTTAATATATGAAAATAACTTTTTGTATAAGTTTCTTCAAGTTTAACAATCACATCTCTTTCGCTAGCAGAAGTAGAACCCTACTGAGCAGGACGTGTCATCAGCCCAGCTTAGTAGACAGTAGATTTATTTCACAGATTTGATTAACTGCACAGAAAAACTGTGGCTAAATGTTGAAATGATCATTTTCGAGACTCTGAAGTGAAAAATTGGGCTATAGAGTATTATAGTCATTGTATTTCATAATACAAACGTGTCGCATTCAGCAATTCTTCATTAGACTCACGCCAACATTAATTACACTGTCTGTATTTAACTTGAGTAATATATTATTAGTCTGTGTCATTAAACACACATCTGTAAATCCAAAAAAAGTCCTTGGTCAGCTGGTGAGACGATCTTTGAAATGCGGTCTGAAGCCGTGTAGATGAAGGACCAGGAGTCGCTCCCTGTGTCACTTGCTCCTGATTACTCAGATTTGCCAATGACTTTGTGGGTTTAGTGAGATACCAGCATCTCTCATCAGCTCTCAGTTCACTTCTGACTACAGCATTCAAACCATATGTGAGGTGAAGATGTAGACAGGGTGTCATTGACTGAGGAATCACCTTGAATCAGTGTTACTGGAGCATTAGAGCTGAGTCTAGGTAGTCTCTCAGAGTCAGACAGTATAAAGCCATGCTTACTCTGTCCACTTAGACAGAATGAGGTGTGAATGATGTGTAAAGTGTCCAGCAGTGATATTTAGGGAAGGGTGAATCTGAAATTGAAAGGAAAGCAGAATATGTAGGTGGATAAAATACGAAACTTTGATAAAAATAGAGCAGGCTACTCTTGGTATGAAACAAAGTCTCAGCTTTCAAATTTTGTCATTTTTTGCAAAGAAATTCAAATGATTGGTCAGATCGCCTGTCAATCAAACTCCTGGAGAAGGGTCAATTGGTGTTCATCCTCAAAGGCCCCTGTAAGCATTATTAGGATGATCACTGAATAAATTTGAACTCTTTTTTTTTTTTTTACCTTCAAGTAGAATTTGTCCCAGTGAGAGGTAAATTTTTTGCTGTGTTTATTTATATTTTTTTTACGCTTTTGTTTTTTTTTCTTTGCCAAAAAAATATCAGATGGTCGGTGAACAGTCAGCCGTTACGATCAGAAATCCATGTTTCTGATATTGACATGGATGGTTAAAACATTGGTTGGGAAACACTAGTTAGCTACTGCTAGACCATTATTGTCTCATTTAAAATATATACTGGTTAGTCAAACGTTTCGGGTGCACTTTTTCAAATATTTTTGAAAGAAGTCTCTTGCTTACCAAGATTGCATTTATTTGAACAAAAATACAGTTAAAGCAGTAAAACTGTGAAATATTATTACAATCTGTTTTCTATTTTGAATCAATTAAAATGTTAATAAATTAAATTAAAACAAGAGGCTGTGAGAGATAGAAGTACAGTTTGTTACATGTCTGTAATTTGCTTGTGTACACTCTTAAAAATAAAGGTGCTTCAAAAGGTTCTTCGAACGATGCCATAGAAGAACCATTTTTGGTTCCACAAAGAACCATTCAGTCAAAGGTTCTTTAAAGAACCATCTCTTTCTTAACTTTTGTAATCTGAAGAACCTTCTTTCGCCACAAAGAACCTTTTGTGAAACAGAAAGGTTCTTCAGATGTTAAAAGTTCTTTATGGAACCATTTACACAAAAAGGTTCTTCTATGGCAGCATGAAGCACCTTTATTTTTAAGAGTGTATCTGGGTGTTGATTTTTACACTTTCATTTGACAAAAGATGCATTTTAATGTTCAGTCAGTTCGGTACTCTGTTATCTATTGTACAGCATATTAAATGGACTGTACTTCCATCACATACTCATATATGTCAAATTAATTGTGCCGTCTTTCCCGACTAAAGTCTAGTCTGCTTTGCTTGTTTGTTTGTATGAAGGATATCAGGTTGTGTAAGCCTTTTGAGTTGAGTAACTGGACAGCGACTAGAGGAAAGACAGCATCATACATATCGATCAGAGACGGAAACAATCTTTCTCCTTCCAGTTCCCTTTCAATCTCTCCATCTCTCTAATTCAGTCTTAGTGACCGCATTACCCAGAGTGTTTACTGATCAATTCTAGATTTGATTTACCACAAAACCAACAAATCTGTAGATTCACGTAAATGTTATTAGTGCCACTCAAGTTTGCAGTGAGAATCTCATTCGCTTTTATTCGTACTCGATTAGATTTGACAGTGAGCTAGCTGCACTAGTCCATTAGCACTGCGTAAACAAAACAAGTGCTTCATAGTGTGAGTGCAGCTCTTTCCCAGACAATAAGACTTTTTGTAGTCTTTATTTGGTTATGTGGATATAGGGAGAAAATTATTATGAGAAATAAATGGGTGTTTCTTCAACTTTGGTCACTTGATTTTTTTCCTTCTTTTTATGATATGAAGGTCACATTACGTCTATAGATTTGAATTATTTGCTTAGATTTTATTGTTTTTACACCTTCCAAATATATGAAAATTCATCATAAAACTAATTGTTTTAAAAAAAACTAAAAGATTCAAAGAAAAAATCATAACCCATTTCCATGTTTATTAAATGAAACTATATATTTATTTTTGTATGAAATCATAATTTTTTTACATACATATTATCCCATAATTGTGGCCTTATTTCACTCACAACCCAAAATCTGACCTTTAATAAAAATTGTATTACTTTTTTCCAAAATAATTTCAAAGATATTGTTTTGTCAAATTAGGAAAATTGTTTCATTGCATTTAAAATACATACAATTTTAGCTATTAGACTTGGCAAGAGAAATCAATTAGCCATTTTATTCCGTAAATGTTTCATATGTAATTTCCACCAGAATGCTAGTAAACAAACTATATAATTTGAAATTGAGTGAAAATGCTTCAAAAAATTACTGGGTAATGTATGTGCATAGAGACTATTGGACATAGCTGACAAATTTAACTAGTGCAAATTACACTAAGTGCAAATAGAGATATATTCCATTTACACTATATAAAAATAGCAGTATTTTCCTTGCAATAAGTTAGATGCTATTTAAACTACTTAGTGCGAGTGACAGATATTTGCACCTCAGTATTGTAGTACATTATAAAACAGAATGCAGTAATAAAGTATTGAGTGTAAATTATCATTTTTAGTAAAATGATTAAATGGATGCCGCCTTATTGGGACAATAAAGCCCTCCCTGCACATACCCCTAACCCTAACTGATAAACACCCGTGAGGCACTTTATTTTACACTTTTCGATTATTTCCTTCATTTATTGAAGATAAATGCCTTTCCGATCTGATATGTAATGTGAAAAGGGAGAAGTTCAGTAATGTTAAGGGAGCAGTAACACTTGTACTGTTCTGCTATAAATTCTTCATACATTTCTTCATACACTGGATTTGTACTTGGCGATGCCTTGAAAACCTTATTTGTTAACGTAATCTGTTTAACACTGGAAATATTTGGGTGTTTCTTGAACTATGAGCGATTTTGGCCCTTTCAGAAAATACCAGAGTATCTATTTACACTAAGTGCAAATAGCGCACCTTGTCGGTAGAGGCTATTTACACTAACTCTGCCCACAAACGTGTGGTTGGGCTAGTCAATATTACAAAAGACACCTGCTAAACAACAGTTCCAGTGGTGTAGGTGGTAAAATGCGTAGCAGTGACTTTTTGACACAATTGACCCGAGTTCAAATCCGCCTTTTGCTACAAACGTCTGTTGAGTATGACCAAATGACTGAGACCTGTAATACAATCATGTGAGGAAATTAGTGTTCTTCACACTACTGAAAGAGAAATTAAAGCAAAAAGGAAAACTGGAAGTAATAAATTGTCATGCAAACAGACTATTTTAAAACTCAAATGGCCCTCATTATGACCACCCAAGAACTAGGTGTCATGCTACGGGCCTTACTGAAGATTTTCACAGAAGCATATTCTGCCTTATTGACCACACACGTAAGTGTAATCGTAAAAGGAATAAAATAACACATGTCCTTGAAAGGTTAGCAATAATGGAAGGTTCTTTTGAAATGAACACGGCATCCGGAGTCTGCAGCCCTCCAAGGTTTGCCCTCGCACTTCCAAAGCAAGCAATCCAAGAATATCAGATCCCTGTTCAAATCTTTCCTAAAAAAGAAAGAACCATTTCATCGACATTAAATGTGACATGAACACAAACTGTAGGGAGAGAAGGAAAGGAGCTCCGGTTCAGGAGTGCTGATAGTCTTTTGTTTCTCATGTTGAGCTGTATTGTAAAAATGTAGTGAAGAGGTTGTGATAACATTTATTCTATGTGCGTAATCTATTTATCTATATATCTAGCTAGCTAGCTATCTTGTATCTATTAATTTATTTTTGTCTCATTCAAAATATCCAGATTACATTATTATAAAGCCTAAATACACATCTCGCAAATATTACAGCATCAGAGTGCACACATCCTTCATTCAAGTAGAAGTACAGATACTCATGTTAAAAAGACTCTTTTTTTTTTTACTCAAGTTAAAGTAAAGAAGTATGGGCTCTGACATGTACTTAAGTAAAAAAGTACCCATTACTAGTATATGTTTTAGTGTCATGCTGGTAACTGGACCTCACATCATAATAATACATGAATACATTAGATTGTAGGGTGATTCTGCCTTTTGTCCTTGGAAACAAATCATAATTATGATGCTTTAAAAATGGCAAAATTGAGTTATACTGTAAACATTGTTGAAATGCAAACAAAGATAATTGTTGCAAGAATAATTTACACTTGTCTACCCCTGTTAACATGACTTTTTATTTATTTATTTACATACATTTACTTCCAACATTTCTCAAATGTATTGGCCACATTATTTATACCTTGAATGTTGGTTAAGTCTCTTTAGAGGAGACTAAATGTCTGCCAAGTACATATGTGTGTGTGTGTGTGTGTGTGTGCATGTTTATGTGGTTTATGAGGACACAAATCTGTATAATAACATGGTTATGACATAGGTATTACAATGAGAAGGTGATTTATGAGGACATTTTCAGTGTCCCCGTAATTCAAAAGGCTTATAAATAATTCAGAATGAGTTTTTTTGAAAATCTAAAAATGCAGAAAGTTTCCTGTGAGGGGTAGGTTTACGGGTTGGTGTATGGCCATAGAAAATACGGTTTGTACAGTATAAAAACCATTACGCCTATGGAGAGTCCCCATAAACCATAAAAACAAACCTGGGTGTGTGTGTGTGTTTGTGTGTGTATTTATATATATGTATATATATAAATGTGTGTGTGTGTGTGTGTGTTTGGTGTGTGTATATATATATATATATATATATATATATATATATATATATATATATATATATATATATATACATTTAATGATTGGTAGAACATATTTTACATTTTTTAATTTTTTGGTTTGTAGACTGTACCTGATTGAAACCAAAATACAACGTTGTGAAATGGTCTGAAGACACTGAAGAATTGAAATTGAAATGAACTATGAGATGTGATGTGTGAAGAAAACGAAGAAAAATCTGAACAAATATCACATTTTACAGTCTGGTTTGTACAACATATTTAAAACATTGTGCTGTGACGGGACCTGGTTGAAACCAAAATGCAATTTTTTGAAAATCGTTTTGGGCTTGCTGAGTAACGTCTGTCTAAATTTGGAAAACGTCCTTCACCCATTGTTTCCCTACCAATGAAGCCTACTAACAGAAAGGTGTAAATTATGCGTGAAACTGTGAACTCTTGAAAAGCTGGGTTTTATTACAGGAACTATAATATTTTGTGAGACATGAGCTGGTCAGATTCAGCATCTTGCTTGAGGTAAAGGCAGAAGTTAACCAAACCAAAAAATTCCCCTAAGCTTATTTTTAGTGGAGCTTGGTACATTTTGCATGCCTAAATAAAAACACAGGCTTTTTTTTTTTTTTTCCTCGTCAGGCTTTTCTAAATGTCAAGATGAGGAAAATACTTTTATTTGTAGTTAAAATAAGTCTGGGTCGAAAGAAGACATTTGAGGGAAAGGAGAAAAACTTCCAAGGTGTTTAAACTGTCTTGCATATGGTCATTTGCACAGGGTCAGTCGTTTGAGGAATGGTCAGCAAACAGTCGAGCAAATATATATGTTGGATCCAGCCTTAAAGCTTTCACTTCTGACCCAAATGAGCATTTTATTAAATCAGTGACAGGTTCATAACAAAATAGCCCAAATGCTTAATCCATTTTCTTAAAATGACACATCAATATAATACACCATAATGACATCCAAACTAATTAAGGTTCAAATGAATTTCAGTACTGAAATCCCAAATTCAGTCATCTGCGATTATCATTAGGTTTTACTCCACAGGCTGCCTTCCTTATACCCACAATCCAACACTAGCTGAAGGTGTGTCAGGGTTACTGTTGAATCATGATCTCTCAGGGCGATAAAACCGTCCGTTAGTATCTGAACTCTGAGGATTGAACAGACCACCAGAATGGAGGATTGTTGGCTCCGAGGCAGACTCTTTGGTGAGCCCATTAAATCATCTTTGCCTGG
>NW_015505557.1:131467-132753 GCF_001515645.1 Sinocyclocheilus grahami
ACTTACTGAAGGTACAGCTCTGGGTTCGGGCCAAAATCACCACTAAATGCAAAATGACTGAATAGGGAGCATTCAGTATAGCCAACGATCATCACAAAATTCAGCATGTCTGTGTCCCTGGAGTAAACCGAAATAAAATGACGCTGGTCCTGCTTTTGGACCTGAGGGTAACAAACTAATTAGACTAATCAAACTAGTCGGCTATTCTTTGATGAAGAATGGGTAGAGAGGTGACGAAGTGTGGTGTTCCTCTCATGCTAGATCAATAACGCGTGCTTTCATTTCACACTTAGGTGAATAAATATTATTTAAAACTCTTGATGAAAAGTGGGAAAATGTATCCACCATATTTTGCACAGCGGAAGTATTTTCTGTGACTTCTGATTCATTAGCCACTGTAGGTAAATAACTAGCAGAATAACAAAGTGCAGTAAATGGTAGTGTTTCTGATTATCATAATAAATTAAAATAATATAAGAAATACCAGTTTGCAATATCAAGCATCATAACTGTTTTTGCACAGCTAAAATAACTGGAAGTCAATGGCTCCGGACAATCTTTCGCATATTCAAGTTACAAATGACCGTGTTAAATATAAGGAGGATATTTTAAAGTGTGGCTTTAGGTCTTGTTCAGTAATGGGAATAACTCAACTTTTATTTTTCAGAAGTGGCAGTTAAAGTTTGTTTCATTTTTTCCAAGTTATCACTACCGAATGAGTCTGATTCATTTCAGTGAATCGTTTTGTTCAGATGGTTTGTTATTTTATGGAATCGGTTCGTTTAAACAGTTCATTGCTGTAAAATGGTTAAACAAATAGATTCATTGATTCATATGAATCATCACCCAATATTGTTCACAACAATCACAATTTTTAATTGTTCTATTTAGGTAGCATAGTACACTTTCAGTAGTGTGGCAGTAAACCAGTTGTTTTTAAGTTTTACAATAAATAATATGGCTGCGTTTTGTTATTGGTTTGTAGTGTAGCTAACTTTGTGATTTCTTAAGCATAGTGCTATGCTGTTTATGGTCTTATATGTGCATAACTCATTATTGAAATATTTGTGCAAAGGTGGTTACTCGTGTACACAAGAATATTGAATAAACACGTTTTGACCCAGACCACTTCAAACTGTTAATCTCATCAACATATTTCATGACAGATGTGTCTGAACTTCAACCTCTAATCACAATGTCTGCTATTTTTAGGTGCAGAATGTTCATAGTTTTGCAGATCTGGCATGCATTGCAGCTCAGTGCATTTCTATTATGACTGGAATTTT
>NW_015505557.1:133171-168924 GCF_001515645.1 Sinocyclocheilus grahami
TAATTGTTTTCAAACAGGTTTGCCCAAGCTTTCTATTGTCTGTTTAAGCCTTTTCATATTTATCAATTCATAATTAATCTGTATTTATCATGACATTTTGACGTCTTTAGCAATTCTTGTGCTCAGAGAGTTCTGTAAAAGTCTGTATGCCTTCAGTGGACACGTAAAGCTATTCATAAATCACGAAGAAGGAAAATCGGTGAATGTACATGTACATAGAAAGCTCAAAATGCCCTCCAACAAATAATTAGACTTGTGAAGGAAACTTTGGAAATCATCAAGTTCCTCAGAGACTCTGGCGTTTTGAACTGCTGTGTAGGTAGACTCATGTTTATCCTGGATGGGATTCTTGATTAAAATGGCAGAGAGTAAGAAATTGCCTAAGTTTGCAGTGGTTAGGCCACCAAACTAAAATATCTTCTTTAGCAAAATAATGGTGTTTCGCTGTTTCTTGACTTTTTTTTTAACTCTTTTATTCAACAATTTTGATTTAATTTCAGCTCTAGGAGTTATTTTTAATGCATGTTGTACTTGTAAGAGTGCCATTCGATATTAAACATCCCCTCTGCCCACCCAACCGCCCCCCCCATCCTACACTGACGGCGATTTTTATTTTCCTTCCTAGCTGCAACTCCAAAAAACAGTCGAGCAGACACCACAAGAAAGGCCCTCTAGGTCACTGGAAGATGTAAACTCACCATTGGACAGCAAAAGAAAAATATCTACTTTCATTCAAATTATACCTTACAGACCATACCGAACAATTCACATCAAATATAAACATCCTTTTGGAAATATTACTTCACATATTGAGTTTCTCTCTTCTTGGATGTGCCATGGTCTTTCTAGAGCAGGGCTATTCAATTAGTTTCATTTGAGGGCCGGATTATCGAATTGAAAATTTGAAGGGGGCCAAGGCGGTGGGGGGCCTATAAAATAAGAAATTAAATTTAAATGCAAATTCAGCAGTAAAATGAATTAATATTACCAACACCAATATCAATAAAAGGTTAATATTAGTGCTGCTGTCAGTCGAATAAAAAAATTTATTAATCGCACATTTTTCTGTAATCGTGATTAATTGCATATATACTGTATATTGTCATAATTTCACTTTGAACCTCCAAATGAATGTAGAAACAACATAAAGGTGGTATATTTTAAATATGGCGTCTTTGTACTAAGTAGCCTATTATTAACAAAGCCCAGTATTTTTTGATACCAATACTGCCTCTATTGAGATGTCTCTATTAAATGCATTTCAGTCCAGTGATTTCTCTTTTTCTTTTGTTCTGTGATTTACATCAATGACATTCTTCATCAGATTTAACTTTAAAAGCAGCGCTGCCTCTTGCTGCCTGATGCACATGATGCACACTGATGCACATATCCGATTTTCTCCCAACTCTTTTTGGTCAATAAGGACTTTCTAACTTATTTAAGACTGTGACTTAAATGGTGACTCATTTAAGTCTCCAAAACTGCACATTTTGGCATTTGTGTGTTTTTGTCCGTTGAGGCACTACTGGCGCGCTGTCGGAAGCGGCTCAGCACATGCGTACAGCAGAATAAGACCATTTGATAATCATCTTCATCCAGTGTCTGCGCTATATCTTGCTAGAAGTTCTAAATGATAACACTGCCTTTATACTCGTTTAAACTAGAGTTGTGGATATCTCATAACCAGTGTTGGGGGTAATGCATTACAAGTAACGCAAGTTACGTAATCAGATTACTTTTTTCAAGAAACTAGTAAAGTAATGCATTACTTTTTAATTGACAAGAAAATATCTGATTTACTTTTTCAAATAAGTAATGCCAGTTACTTTGTTTTCTCATGTATTGACTGACAGCTCTGCTGTGATGAGAGAAATCGGGAGTAAGTGCAGAGGCGTTGTGTGCGCTGTGTGAACATGTTACTGTAGTTCTAGACTAAATGTCAACATTCCCCAACACTGCTCATAACCCCCTTAAAGCGCTTGTCAATGCTGCCGTCTATTGATGTTGCGGTCTCTAGTAGATTGTTGTTGTTGCATCTCTTCCTTCTCTTTTTCGGGTGTGAAACAATGGCCCGGACCAGTGTTGCTACCTTGTGCACAAACTAATTAGTGCAAAAACAATTCAAGGCCTATGTGCGACCCAACCGAGCGGCAACCTCCCGCTCTCTCTCGTGAAGCCAACAAGGAAGTGACTTAAACTGTAATTCGTCAAACTGGCCGCTAGAGGCTGGCTGCAAAAGGGAGTCAATCCCATAGACTCCCCATGTTAAAATGCCTAACTTTACAGCAGAAAAAAACATGTTTACAGCCTGGTTCAAAAAATGATTTTGGTCTATATAGCTGATTTTGCCCTTCATGACAACTGTGAGGGGGGTGAATTTTTTTATAACTCGTGAATTTTTTTAATAATTATATTAAAATTCTTTAAATCCTTAAAATTCTGCATAATTAAGGCCGTGGCCACTTGAGTGACATGTGGATTGCCGCTGCTGTCACCACCATCGAGCTAGGTGGGCGTGGTTTCAATAACCAGCTCCCGCCTCTTTGCCCATCTTTGATTATCCGGGAGTGACGCGCGGTGACGCGCTGCCAAGATGGCGACGGCCGCCTCCGCCCACTTTTGAGCTTCAAAAACTATCTTCGGAACCCTACGGGTGACGTCACGGACACCACGTCCGTGTTTTTATACAGTCTATGGACCCAACGCTATCTCACGGCCAATTCCTACATATTTTATGAGGTGGCTAGTTCGTACGGCCTCACTCCTACAATTTTGTACGATTTCTATGACCGTTAAGCTTAGGGGCGGTGTTAGGATGGTCCTTTGTACGAATTCCAATGAATCTGCCACCTCGTAAATATGTAAGATTTTTCACCAATCATATGAATTTGTACAAGTGAGGTCGTACGAATTCATACAAATTAGCCACTTTGTCAAAAATGTATGAATTGCTGTGAGATCGGGTTGTGCAACCTACGCATACTCTTTCCACGGGCCGGATGAAGATGATTGGCAGGCCAGATTGGGCCCGCGGGCCACCAATTTAATAGCCCTGTTCTAGAGGCTGATCAGTATATCATGAGTCCCTCTCTTCTGTAATACGGTAGATCGTCTTAATATAGTACATCCCCACCTTCAACGATGCTCAATATTTGTATTTGTAGCTCCTGCCAACAGGAACTGCTTGCAAGTGGTGTTTGTTTCCTATAAAAGCATGTTAATTCAGAGGCGGCCACAGTGTAAACTAGCCTGGCGTTTTACAGATGTAGCCTGTTAAACTAAATCACTGTGCCTGCCTGTTCATTTCATATGGCTACGGGCAGGATATCGAGCCAAGTCTTAACGTGTGTGGATATATATATGATCTCTGTTATTGCAAATTTATTTTTAACATTTTGAAAACATTCTGCCTGCCAAATTGGTCCTTCATTATGTGGTGTTCATTTGCAGATTTTAAATATTATGTCTAAAATTAACTGCCTTGAATGACTTGGTGGGGGAAAACTTTTTTTTTATTAATAAAATTACAAATTAAATATGTACTCATGCATATTTATAATAAAATGGAGGAAACTGTGCAGTTACTGTAAGTATTTTTTAAAATGTTCTTTATATTATTTGTGATTAGATTAAATTAGTTATTTTATGAAATAAGATTCTGTATTTTCATTTTTGAACAGTGTGTATGTCTGTATTTTTTTTCACGAACATTTAATGACATCAAGTGACAATAATAAGGGTGGTTGTATTGCCATCAAGTAGCACATTGTCATATTTAGATGCATTCAGTTATAAGAGACAATGCTAATATTTAAATAAGTGCAATGCATTTGTGATGTGGGTGTGAAGAGAGAAAAAAATATTTACACAAGAATTGGTAATGAGCTTTGAGCCGCTGGGTATGCCTGGATAATGTTTAATGCCTTTCATAATTAACATAGCATAAACAAACCATAAATTAAAAGTGTTATTCAAATTGTAGAATGTGTTTCACTTTCTGAAGCATTTCAATATTCAGTTGAAAGTCCTTTAAGGTATATTGTGGTGCTATAGATGTTTTCCCCCAACAAGTCCATATGTCACATAATTCGATGCATGCAATACAATACCATTGTTTATAAGCTTATCTTACCTGTTTATCATGTAACTGTGAAACTATACATCACTAAGCTTCACGCTACTCAAGATTTAATATATTTAAACTGCAGTTAATAGTTTTTTTTAGATTTTGCCCTTCATGACAACTGTGAGGGGGGTGAATTTTTTTATAACTCGTGAATTTTTTTAATAATTATATTAAAATTCTTTAAATCCTTAAAATTCTGCATAATTAAGGCCGTGGCCACTTGAGTGACATGTGGATTGCCGCTGCTGTCACCACCATCGAGCTAGGTGGGCGTGGTTTCAATAACCAGCTCCCGCCTCTTTGCCCATCTTTGATTATCCGGGAGTGACGCGCGGTGACGCGCTGCCAAGATGGCGACGGCCGCCTCCGCCCACTTTTGAGCTTCAAAAACTATCTTCGGAACCCTACGGGTGACGTCACGGACACCACGTCCGTGTTTTTATACAGTCTATGGACCCAACGCTATCTCACGGCCAATTCCTACATATTTTATGAGGTGGCTAGTTCGTACGGCCTCACTCCTACAATTTTGTACGATTTCTATGACCGTTAAGCTTAGGGGCGGTGTTAGGATGGTCCTTTGTACGAATTCCAATGAATCTGCCACCTCGTAAATATGTAAGATTTTTCACCAATCATATGAATTTGTACAAGTGAGGTCGTACGAATTCATACAAATTAGCCACTTTGTCAAAAATGTATGAATTGCTGTGAGATCGGGTTGTGCAACCTACGCATACTCTTTCCACGGGCCGGATGAAGATGATTGGCAGGCCAGATTGGGCCCGCGGGCCACCAATTTAATAGCCCTGTTCTAGAGGCTGATCAGTATATCATGAGTCCCTCTCTTCTGTAATACGGTAGATCGTCTTAATATAGTACATCCCCACCTTCAACGATGCTCAATATTTGTATTTGTAGCTCCTGCCAACAGGAACTGCTTGCAAGTGGTGTTTGTTTCCTATAAAAGCATGTTAATTCAGAGGCGGCCACAGTGTAAACTAGCCTGGCGTTTTACAGATGTAGCCTGTTAAACTAAATCACTGTGCCTGCCTGTTCATTTCATATGGCTACGGGCAGGATATCGAGCCAAGTCTTAACGTGTGTGGATATATATATGATCTCTGTTATTGCAAATTTATTTTTAACATTTTGAAAACATTCTGCCTGCCAAATTGGTCCTTCATTATGTGGTGTTCATTTGCAGATTTTAAATATTATGTCTAAAATTAACTGCCTTGAATGACTTGGTGGGGGAAAACTTTTTTTTTATTAATAAAATTACAAATTAAATATGTACTCATGCATATTTATAATAAAATGGAGGAAACTGTGCAGTTACTGTAAGTATTTTTTAAAATGTTCTTTATATTATTTGTGATTAGATTAAATTAGTTATTTTATGAAATAAGATTCTGTATTTTCATTTTTGAACAGTGTGTATGTCTGTATTTTTTTTCACGAACATTTAATGACATCAAGTGACAATAATAAGGGTGGTTGTATTGCCATCAAGTAGCACATTGTCATATTTAGATGCATTCAGTTATAAGAGACAATGCTAATATTTAAATAAGTGCAATGCATTTGTGATGTGGGTGTGAAGAGAGAAAAAAATATTTACACAAGAATTGGTAATGAGCTTTGAGCCGCTGGGTATGCCTGGATAATGTTTAATGCCTTTCATAATTAACATAGCATAAACAAACCATAAATTAAAAGTGTTATTCAAATTGTAGAATGTGTTTCACTTTCTGAAGCATTTCAATATTCAGTTGAAAGTCCTTTAAGGTATATTGTGGTGCTATAGATGTTTTCCCCCAACAAGTCCATATGTCACATAATTCGATGCATGCAATACAATACCATTGTTTATAAGCTTATCTTACCTGTTTATCATGTAACTGTGAAACTATACATCACTAAGCTTCACGCTACTCAAGATTTAATATATTTAAACTGCAGTTAATAGTTTTTTTTAGTAGTTTGCTACACTGCAAGGGACTGACAGTTTACACTGAAGGCATTTAAAAGGGCAACAACTTTTTTAATAAATACTGCATTAAACTTGAACCAGAGACACGTTACTTGTGTCTCAAGTAAATGTATCTTGATTTAACAATGTTTAGATATTTTTAATGGAAAACAAGTCTGAAGGAGAAAATTTTTTTTTGCAAGGAAGTTGACTTTGCGCTGAAATTAAATATCTGACACATTCCATACATTCCAGACTTTTGATACATTCTAACGACAGCATTCTTGATGTGTTTAAACAAATACCTACAAGCAGGATCACAGAGCTGCCCAGAGCCACTGCCAGGCATACATCTGCGTGCCGTGTGAAACCAGTGAGTCACAGAGCGTGATGGTGGTTTGTCACATTCTCTTCTTCACACACCCGGCTGTCAGGTACCAAATAATGTATAGTCTCTTACAGGAATCCCTCATTTGAAGAACAGAAAGGCTGACTCATTCACACACGCACACTCAAACCAAGATAGATGCACAGTGGCAGGCATATGTTGTGTCTCTATGAGTAAGAAACTGAAAGAAGAGATGCACACCTCCACATTATAAGCAGCTCTCCTCACATCACCTCAGGGTCAGTGGGGACAGGCTGCAGCATGCCAACCGACTAAGAAGGATGAAGAGGTAGAAAGAGAGCAGGAGGGAAAGAAGCTTGCACATACAGTATGCGGATAGGGAGACACTCGGCATTCACGCCCCCCTCCGAAGACTCATGACTCACAAGGGGTGAGCAGCAGCATCACACCCACCCCTTCCCTCTCCAGTGCCAGGAAGAGCCGGCGAACCACGCGTCTCCAGAAGGAAAACAGAGGAAGGCAGTGGAGGAAAAAAGTTGGCCCACACGACTGCAGTGATGTCACGAGCATGTGACCCTGCTTCTCCAGTGACAGTGTTCTGAGGGAAAGAAAAAATATTTTTTAAAGGCTCGTGCCTCTTTGGGTTTGTGTGAAGGCTCTGCTCACCTCCCGAGCAACCACAGAACCGCAGAAAAGTTCGGCTCGGGATTTTTGCACGGTGGCACATAAATGGTTAACTGTCGCCAGTCAACTTCAGGTTTGAGGACCGCACCAACTAGTAAGTAAGCTTCAACCACACTATCCTCTGCATCGAGCTTGGCTCCGTGCTGTCCAATAAGGCGATAGATTTTTGCATTTTTTCCTAAACCAGAACTGGTCATTACTTGTGGTCATGAAAATAGTTCATACAAAAACGCATTTTTTGTGGATGTTTTTTCCTTTTTTGCATCTTCCCCTGGGACGCCGCGCGCTCTCAACCTAAGAAGCGTCAAGGGTCACCGAAAACCGCAGAGAAGCAAAATTTGGGCGACCATGGCATCCAACAGCCTCTTTAGTTCTATGACCCCATGTCAGCAGAACTACTTCTGGGGTAAGTGCCCGAGGTTTTCACTCTGTTTTTGACCATGCGGTAGAGTGTATAATAAGGATCTACGTTTTGAGAGGCAACAATCATGTGTTGATGTTTACAAACATTCAGCTAGGCCAGCCGTCGGAAAGCCTGGCTGCATGCAGGAACCGATGTAGGAAAGAGTGGGTGCTGAAGTGTCATTTTCAGCGTAATGCATGCTTTTTGGGATGTGCTTCATAAAAGCAGCGGTGTGAAATCTAATATCAAATAAATTAAGTGAATATTTGACATTGACTGTTAGGTTAGTGGGTGTGTACAAACTGAAAGCCCAGAAGCGTTACAGTTGAGAAAGGCACCTTAAAGTCTTCAAAAGTTGAGCAATGTACTAGATAGTCTTTGCAAAATGTATTTACCGGTAATTAAAAATATAGTGTGTGCATCTT
Organism: Sinocyclocheilus grahami; assembly: GCF_001515645.1. NCBI lineage: Eukaryota > Metazoa > Chordata > Actinopteri > Cypriniformes > Cyprinidae > Sinocyclocheilus > Sinocyclocheilus grahami. The sequence continues at coordinate 141,134 of NW_015505557.1, forward strand.
TACTATGCATCTTTCTCAGACTGCTTGCCTGCATTTATATATATATATATATATACAGTATATTATATATATTTTGTTTGTTTGTTTTTTATTACTGTGCCATTGAGGGCTCCAGATATATTTATTTATTTTTAAATCATGCTCACTTTGCTGAAAATCATATTCTTTTTATAATTTATTATGTTTGTTGACACCATGCTGAGAAGAAATATACTATATTTATACTAATGATATATAAGAATGTCTGAAATTTTAAAAATCGAACTAACTAACAGGCAAGCACAAATATATATTGTGCATAAAGAAATATGACTTTCTCATGTCACGAAGGAAAAGTAAGAGAACCCATTCATTCTGATGTATGGGTTTTGCCAAATCCTCCAAGAGAAATGTTGTAAAGCTGTTTTCAGGTCTGAATGTCTGCTTTGCAAATACAGCTGTGCGAGGCCTGTTCCCTCAGCACGCGTGCTGTTCTCTGCCGTACGCGAATCCGAGAGCCACTTGCAGCAATCAGTGCCTTCTATTAGCATGTTAACCTCTGATCCTTGGCATGCTCCCAGGGGTGAGACTAGACCAGGATGAGAACATGATGGGGGGAACTTGATAACATGCTTCATATGTCATTCATGAAAGAAATTACTATTGTATGTGTTATTAAATACTCTAGATATAAAACATGTTATTTTACAGTATACTTCTACAATGTTTTTAATGTAGAAATACTGTTTTTATTTATTTATTTTTAAGTTTTGTTGACTTTTTTGACTTTGTGATTCAGATTTAAACCTCTTTTTTTGTGTTATCTGGTTTATAGATTTTGATCAGGTCAGAAGAACATATTCGAAAAATATGGTGATGAAAATAAAAGGCTAATTTTGAAATTACTAATTTTAAACATACAGCACTGAGGTCTCTGTAAAGTTTAAAGTGTGTGTGACACATTTTGATCAGTTTAACTTAATGCGTTCAACATTTTACATATTTGCCAGTGTATTTAATAAACACATTTATATATTTTAACTAATTTAAATTGAGATTGTTTTACACTTTTCATATTAGTGTGAGCTGATAGATCTCACGACCAATGAAGAAGAAGACAGCAGAAAAGAAACCAGAGCCAAACAGACACATTATATTTCATTCGGGCTCCACTATTGAGAGATTTGGATTTAATTAAGTAGAAAACATTCTCTGTAACGCTACCTAATGGCAGATGGGTGTGGAGTAATTGTCTACATGTGTGGCATGAGACAGACTCTCTAGGTTTCTCCAGGGCATATTTTGTTGCTCATTATCAAAACCGAGCTATACAGTATTGACTATTATCCCATGGTAGCAATTATCATTTAGCAAAAATATAAGGGAGACATTTAAAAATAAAAAAACTAAGACTGATGAAAGAAAAGAAGACGGTTTAGCGACTCTAAGAACTCAAAGTCCATAAGCATTCCAGAGAATTCAAGAATCCCAAATAATTTATTTTGAGCAACATCAGACAAGTATTAAAAGGCAGCTTCTGTTGCATGCGTCGTCTGCTCAGATCCCACCGGCCGCCGTCATTCCTGAGACATCTTGAATGCAAACCAGACTTACTTTTTCCAAAGCAGTGCCAGAGCAGGGAAGCCCTCTCATCAATAGGTAATTGAAGCAAGGGGAAAATCTCTGACCCTGAGCTGCAGCTTCTGTGAAGGAGAGGACCATCTAAAAATATCACCAAAGCCATATTCATTTAGTGCTATTTAATTGTAGCTGGCAGGGCAAACATATAATTTCTACAGCAATTTTTAGATATTGAATGGTCCTTGGGGTGTATTCATTCGCTAATAGGCAGGTAGAGTTTTGTGTCTACACTGTGCCTTTTATGAAAGGACTTTGAGTCTATAACTAAAAATAAATTATAAATTAAAATCAGTACCAATATCATTAAAATTAGTGAGGCTGGTTTGGTTTTGAGATGTCATATGACAGCCAGTGATGGGATCTGAGATGTTGTCTAATCTATCTATCTATCTATCTATCTATCTGTCTATCTGTCTATCTGTCTATCTGTCTGTCTGTCTGTCTGTCTGTCTATTTACTTAAATTCTCACTAAATGATAACTGCATGGGACAATTATACAAATGAGATTCTTGACAAGCACAGCCTGTAAAATCTGTAAAAATGTAGGGTCACTATCCATTCATTTTATTTATTTATTTTGCATGGCTTGAACTGAAAAGTGAAAAAAAAAAAGTCACATGACAGGAGGCAGTGCCTTGACATTGCTCTGATTGGCTGGTTACCATGTCAATGTTATGATGCCAATCTGTGTCATTTTAATCATTATTAATCATGTTTTTTATTTTAATATTTTGTTTTCTTTATACAATGTAGGAAAGTGTTTAAAAACATTTAAACGTGAGAACTGAGTTTTTGATGTATGTTGGTTTCAATAAAAAGAATGTTAAAGTGACAGTTCACCCCAAATTGTAAATGGCATCATTGACTCTGTCGTTCCAAACCTGTATGATGTTCTTTCTTCTGTGGAACATAAAAGAAGATATTTACAAATAGTTTTATCCATACAATGATGTCAATGGGGTCCAGTGTTGTTGGACCCCATTGACACCAACATTATTCAAAATGTTTTCCTTTGTGTTCAAGTAAGTCATACAATTTTGAAAAGACTTGATGTTGACTAAATGATGACAGAATTGTCAACAAAATATTATAGTATTGACTGCTTGTTCATAGTGTAAGATAAATGGTCCACTGCCAGGCAAATGTCTGCGTGCCGTATGAAACCAGTGAGTCGAAGAGCATGATAGTGGTTTGTCACATGCTCTTCTTCACACACCCGGCTGTCAGGTACCGAATAATGTATCGCCTCTTACAGGAATCCCTCATGTGGAGAACAGAGAGGCCGACTCATTCGCACACGCACACGCATACCGAGATGGATGCACGGTGCCAGGCATATGTTGGGGCTTTATGAATAAGAAACTGAAAGAAGAGACGCACACCTCCGCGGTGTAAGCAGCTCTCCTCACATCACCTCAGGGTCAGCGGAGACAGGCTGCAGCACGCCGACCGACCGAGAAGGATGGAGAGCTAGAAAGAGTGCAGGAGGGAGAGAAGTGCAAGCGTGCATCTGTGGAGAGGGAGACGCTCGGCATTCACGCCCCCCTCTGAAGCCTCATGACTCACGAGGGGTGAGCAGCAGCATCACACCCACCCCTTCCCTCTCCAGTGCCAGGAAGAGCCGGCGAACCACGCGTCTCCAGAAGAAGGAAAACAGAGGAAGGAAAAAAGTTGGCCCACACGACTCCAGTGATGTCACGAGCATGTGACCCTGCTTCTCCAGTGACAGTATTCTGAGGGAAAGAAAAAAGATTTTTTAAAGGCTCGTGCCTCTTTGGGTTTGTGTGAAGGCTCCGCTCACCTCCTGAGCAACCACAGAACCGCAGAAAAGTTCGGCTCAGGATTTTTGCACGGCGGCGCGTAAATGGTTAACTGTCGCCGGTCAACTTCAGGTTTGAGGACCGCACCAACCAGTAAGTACGCTTCGATCCTCTGCAGTGAGCTTGGCTCCGTGCTGTCCAATAAGGCGACAGATTTTTGCATTTTTTCCTAAACCAGAACTGGTCATTACTTGTGGTCATGAAAATAGTTGATACAAAAATGCATTTCTTGTGGATGTTTTTTCCTTTTTTGCATCTTCCCCTGGCACGCCGCGCGCTTTCAACCTAAGAGGCGTCAAGGGTCACTGAAAACCACAGAGAAGCGAAATTTGGGCGACCATGGCATCCAACAGCCTCTTTAGTTCTGTGACCCCATGTCAGCAGAACTTCTTCTGGGGTAAGTGCCCGAGGTTTTCAACTTGTTTTTGACCATGCGGTAGAGCGTATAATAAGGAACTGCATTTTGAGAGGCAACAATCATATGTTGATGTTTACAAACATTCGGCTAGGCCAGCCGTCAGAAAGCCTGACTGCGTGCAGGAACCGATGTAGGGAAGATCGGGCGCTGTAGTGTCATTTTCGGTCTAATGCATGCTTTTTGGGATGTGCGTCAAAATGCAGGGGTGTGAAATCTAATATAAAAGCAACTAAGTGAATGTTTGACATTGACTGTTAGGTTAGTGGGTGTGTACAAGCTGAAAGCCCAGAAGGGTTACAGTTGAGAAAGCCACCATAAAATCTTCAAAAGTTAAGAAATGTACTAGATATTCTTTGCACAATGTATTTAATTCAGAATAGAGTGTGCACATCTTTTCTATGCATCTTTCTCAGACTATATACAGTATACATGTATATTTTTTTTAATTCTATTAAATTTTTTTTATTCTTTTTATAGTTTAATGTTTGTTGACACTTCATGCTGAGCAGAAATACTATATATATATAAAGAATGTCTGAAATTTTATAAAACTAACAGGCAAGCACAAAACCATACTGTGCATAAAAAATATGACTTTCTCATGTCATGAAGGAAAAGTAAGAGAGCCCATTCATTCTGATGTATGGGTTTTGCCGAATCCTCCAAGAGAAATGTTGTAAAGCCGTTTTCAAGTCTGAAAGTCTGCTTTCCAAACACAGCTGTGCGAGACCTGTTCCCTCAGCACGCGTGCTGTTCTCAGCCGTACACACAAACCCGAGAGCCACTTGTTAACCTCTGACCCTCGGCATGCTCCCAGGGGTGAGACTAGACCAGGATGAGAATGGGACGGGGAAAGCTTAGCGCCTGCTGTAGGGCAGCATGTCTTGATTGTGATATGTGCAGATGCATAGTAAAAGCCCACCCGAGACCCTCACTTTGTTAAGTTTCTGTGTGGTTTCATTACGAGAGGTACAGTAAATGCTTGGCTTAAATTCTGAATGATTTGCAATATATTTTTTTATGCTCAGAGAGTTTTAAAATAGCCATGTTTTGATTTAAAGCATCATGTTATATTTGGTGGATAATTGCATTCTGGTTCCAGATCTGTTTAACCCTCATGATCTTTTTGGGATATCAGAGACAACCAGTCCTGTTTGATAGCTCAAAAAAATTATTTCAATTTGACAACTTGCTTCATATGTCCTTCATGAAAGAATTTACTTCTATGTGTGTTTTTAAAGATATAAAGCATGAGTAAATGTAAGAAAGTTATTTTATAGTATTTTTCTACAGTATGTTTTTAATGAGACTTTGTGATTTCGAATTTAAACTTATTTATGTTACCTGCTTCATAGATTTTGATCAGGTCAGAGGAACATATTAAAAAATATGATGAAAATAAAAAAGCTCATTTTAAAGTTACTAGTATTATTTTAAACATACAGCATTGAGGTCTCTGTAAAGTTTATATTGTGTGTTATACATAGTTGGATCAGTTTGACTTAATGCATTCAACAGTTTACATATTCGCAACATATTTAATTAATACATTTGATATATTTTAACTAATCTAAAATGAGATTATTTTAAACTTTTCATATTAGTGTGAGCTGATATCACGACCAGTGAAGAAGGAGGCGGCAGGAAAGAAACCAGACCCAAACAGACACATTATATTTCATTCGGGCTCCACTATTGAGAGATTTGGATTTAATTAAGTAGAAAACATTCTCTGTAACGCTGCCTAATGGCAGATGGGTGTGGAGTAATTGTCTACATGTGTGGCATGAGACAGACTCTCTAGGTTTCTCCAGGGCATATTTTGTTGCTCATTATCAAAACCGAGCTATACAGTATTGACTATTATCCCATGGTAGCAATTATCATTTAGCAAAAATATAAGGGAGACATTTAAAAATAAAAAAACTAAGACTGATGAAAGAAAAGAAGACGGTTTAGCGACTCTAAGAACTCAAAGTCCATAAGCATTCCAGAGAATTCAAGAATCCCAAATAATTTATTTTGAGCAACATCAGACAAGTATTAAAAGGCAGCTTCTGTTGCATGCGTCGTCTGCTCAGATCCCACCGGCCGCCGTCATTCCTGAGACATCTTGAATGCAAACCAGACTTACTTTTTCCAAAGCAGTGCCAGAGCAGGGAAGCCCTCTCATCAATAGGTAATTGAAGCAAGGGGAAAATCTCTGACCCTGAGCTGCAGCTTCTGTGAAGGAGAGGACCATCTAAAAATATCACCAAAGCCATATTCATTTAGTGCTATTTAATTGTAGCTGGCGAGCAAACATGTAATTTCTACAGCAATTTTTAGATATTGAATGGTCCTTGGGGTGTATTCATTCGCTAATAGGCAGGTAGAGTTTTGTGTCTACACTGTGCCTTTTATGAAAGGACTTTGAGTCTATAACTAAAAATAAATTATAAATTAAAATCAGTACCAATATCATTAAAATTAGTGAGGCTGGTTTGGTTTTGAGATGTCATATGACAGCCAGTGATGGGATCTGAGAAGTTGTCTAATCTATCTATCTATCTATCTATCTATCTGTCTATCTGTCTATCTGTCTATCTGTCTGTCTGTCTGTCTGTCTGTCTATTTACTTAAATTCTCACTAAATGATAACTGCATGGGACAATTATACAAATGAGATTCTTGACAAGCACAGCCTGTAAAATCTGTAAAAATGTAGGGTCACTATCCATTCATTTTATTTATTTATTTGAAAAGTGAAAAAAAAAAAGTCACATGACAGGAGGCAGTGCCTTGACATTGCTCTGATTGGCTGGTTACCATGTCAATGTTATGATGCCAATCTGTGTTATTTTAATCATTATTAATCATGTTTTTTATTTTAATATTTTGTTTTCTTTATACAATGTAGGAAAGTGTTTAAAAACATTTAAACGTGAGAACTGAGTTTTTGATGTATCTTGGTTTCAATAAAAAGAATGTTAAAGTGACAGTTCACCCCAAATTGTAAATGGCATCATTGACTCTGTCGTTCCAAACCTGTATGATGTTCTTTCTTCTGTGGAACATAAAAGAAGATATTTACAAATAGTTTTATCCATACAATGATGTCAATGGGGTCCAGTGTTGTTGGACCCCATTGACACCAACATTATTCAAAATGTTTTCCTTTGTGTTCAAGTAAGTCATACAATTTTGAAAAGACTTGATGTTGAGTAAATGATGACAGAATTGTCAACAAAATATTATAGTATTGACTGCTTGTTCATAGTGTAAGATAAATGGTGTCTTTGAAAACATCAGATGCAAATGTAACATTAATTACCAGAAGTCCACAACATGCTTTAAAATTATGGATATTATGAAAAGCGCTATATAAATAAATTTGTATTGCACTTTTCATAATATGACTTGACTTTACAACACCACTGAATTTAGTGTGAGCTGAAATTATATGATGATTGTATGTGTCCAAAACCTAAGATTCAAATGAGAGGTAATTAAATAATGAATTAGATAGATAAATAATATATAACGTCTATTAAATTTTGATTAACATGGGTGGGATGTATTATTGTGTGCGACACCATCCTTTGATCCTCCAGATGAAGCTGGTAGGAACTGATGAATGAGAAAAGGAAGAGGTAATTTGATTAATGCACTTAGTCATACAGCTGAAGAGCATGAAACCGATCTCTTTTGTCGTGGTGGCAGCATATGCACAGACTGAGCGATAAAAATGACATGAAATGTGAAAAAATTATTTAAAATGACAAAGGCTGGACATACATCGTCATGATGCAACAGGTACCATCTCTTAATTTGGTTCAATTACCTTCCCACACACCCCCTTAAGGGCAAAGGTTTTAAATGGATCAGTTGCACACCTGAAGAGTAGTTTGCTGGCACTGTGACGCCAGCTCTGGCTGCGGACGCCCACACAAGCCTAATGCTGTAATCTGAGCGGCCCATTGACACGAACAGGAAGAAGTAAAAAGGCAGGGATCACCTTGCGCCTCAGAGCTGGCGCAGTAGTGTGTCACAGGAGACAAATGGCCAGATCAGACACCACCCATCTGCTTCGGTGGAGGCCTTTGTGTCATCTTCATCGCCCTCGTCTTGTTTCCTCCCACACGTTTAAACACGATAGCTCAATCACACTCGGCACAAAAGGCCCTTATGTGTTGTAAAAACCCCCTCGAATCACTGACATGCCACCTGCGCTGCGTCCCGCACCGGACACAAAGGTTTCTGGGAGGCGTTCCCACCTACAGTGGCCCACACACACTTTCACAAAGGCCGAAATGAAATATGCATGCAGCACAAAGGCCAGAGAGAGAGAAGGAGAGCGCACACCTTGGCACTGCGTTCGGTTATTGCCTTTGATGTCACACTAACTGTGTCCTGGGAAATCCATGCATGGGGCTGGGATCTTCTTTTCAGCTCTCACTTCACTTTTACTCAACACGTATTCAGACGGGATACAGAGGGAAAACCCTTTAAAGTCTTCAAAACAGGTCTTTGAACTTTAGTCAAACAGGACAGGTCTTTTACACTTCAACATGTCCTCCTGAGTTTTATTTTAGATGCTCTTTAATGTTCTTTGAATAGTAAGGGTAAATATGCACGGGCAGCAAATACTAGGCACTTCAAAGTGGTAACATATAATTACAGCACATTAGTTGATTTGCTGGTGGCGTGCATGTCTCTGTGTTGTTTTGATGTGTATGTGGGAAGTAGAAAGTCTGTTCTCTTAGGCGAGAGAATGGCAAAAACACTGATTTAACAAGAAACTTCCAAGAGAATTTAAAGCATATTCTTTTGTTTTTTTCTTCACATCTGCTCTGTTCCAAAGTCTAGTGAGCTGCTTCACTTCCTACTATGTAAAGGGCATCCTAAGCATCAAACTTCACAAGTGGCTTATTTGTAATGTTCTATGTAGAAAGAAACTCATGGGGTCAGTTAGATTTTTTTATGTTTTTGAAAGAAGTCTCTTGTTCTCAACCAGGCTGCATTTATTTGATCAAAAATACAGTAATACTGTGAAATATTACCATTTAAAATGACTGTTTTCTATTTTAATATATTTTAATATCTAATTTATTCCTGTGATGCAAAGCTGAATTTTCACCATCATTACTCCAGTCTTCAGTGTCACATGATCCTTCAGAAATCATTCTAATATGCTGATTTGATGCTCAAGAAACATTTCTTATTAATATCAATGTTGAAAACAATTCATATTTTTCTTGAAAATAATTTTATGGGATTGATCTCACACATCACCAAATACAGTAACTTGCAGATTTATTGTTTGGGAAAATCGTAATATTGCAAAAACTATTTGTGAACAGAGCAGTGAATCTTTTTTTTTTTGGTAAAATGTTTCCTTCGTCATTTGTCTTCAAGAGTTTTGTTTTTTTTCATGTCTTGGTGTTTTTATTCAAGATTTTTATGCAGTATCCTGAAATTTGCATAAAAATATGTGGATGGAAACCCAGCTATTGTTTTAAACTCTTAATGACAACAGAAACACTCTGTGAGAAAAGGCACTTCAAAGAAAGAATGACAGCATTTAAATGACAGCAGTATTCTCATGCCAGTGTTTTTATTCTTAATGTCATTTTTTTTTTCTTTAGAAGAAAGGCAGTATTGTCTGGGAAGATTATACTTGACGTACATGAATGTGCTTTCTTCAGTCATATTTTGGTCTCTCATTCTTTATGCACTAAAGTTCAAATAATCACAACTTAAAAAGCAATAAACTGTGGGAAAAGTGTATTTAACGTGGTAATTGTTGTTAGTACAAAATACAAAATTATGACTGCCAAAGAGTGTGAAAACAAAGATCTCACCGAATATTGTAGCTTCTAAAGATGCTCATAACTTTATATATTTGATCTCACTGTTTTTCTCACTGGCATCATGTTGCTTTGCAATTTCACAAGCTTCTTTTAATCACAAATGAATTGAGAAACAAGCATCTGGAAGACCCTGTGTGGAAACAAAGCAGCCTGTTGTCATCTGAATTCAAATAGTCCTTAAAACAATCCCACATATATGTGAACACACTCTAGCCACATGTTCATACCAACCTACACTTGACCACCGGTATACACACACAGCCCACGGGCTGCCCATGACCTTCCCCTTCAGGGACAGTGGAATTTATCTCTCTGGTAAACAGCAACCAAATGGCCACTGGGACACTCCTCAGGGCTTCAGAATTACAGTACGGTTAACCCAAGTCTAACAGAACCAGCTCTTTACTGCTATTTGCCTTCAGCACGACCCTGTGGTGATGTGTCGTCATGCTAAGTGTGTGCATTTCTTTTTGTGTTTGGGTCTACTCTACGTGCTATGGAAATGTGTTTCTGCCATAGGATTAAAAAAATTAAAAAGTTAACTCCGAATTTTTCTCTCACAAATCTGACTTTTTTTCAGAATTGTGAGATTTAAACTCAGAATTGTGAGATATTAACTCGTTTACTAATTGCAAGCTTGTAACTCACAATTGTGAGATATAAACTTTAAAAAATCTGAATTGTGACAAACTCGAAATTGCAAAAAAAAAACAAAAAAAAAAAGGTGCTGTGTGATAAGGTCACATTTACCTTTTTTATTTTTTTATTCTGTGGCGAAAACATAAAGCAGAATTATACAGAATTTTGAAAAAGTCAATTCCTACATGTTAACTCGCAACTTGCTAATTTATAACAAGCAATAAAAAGTGCAAGACTTGCATATACCTTGCAAGAAAAAGTGTTCTGAGATAAAAAGTTACCTTTTTATTTTGACAAACAAAAAAACAGAATTGTGAGATATAAACTCATAATTGCTAGAAAAAATTAAGAATTCTGAACTTATATCTTGCAATTCTGACATTACATCTCGCAGTTTTTTTCTCGGAATTGCGAGCAAAAAGTTTGTTGCAGTTTTTTTTTTTCAGCCTTAGACGTTATTTAGAGCAATGGTTCTCAACTGGTTTTATTTCAGAACCTAACATGTAGTAAAGTATGTATTTCTTTTTTTTCACAATGTTTAGCTAATGTTATCAATCAAATATGCAAAAAAATTAAAATCGACATACTGAATAGGAAGATTTAGTGTTTTATTTTTGCTGTTATCTCTGTCTCCAAACCAATCAGAACAGACTTGCACATGTTGGGTTGAGAAGCATTGATTTATAGTTCCTCGAGGGGAAGTTCATAGGAGGCTACTGTTTTTAAAGTACATAAAGTTTTCACAGTATTCTGTTTTGTGTGATTTATTTCCATTCGATTGGTGAAATTTATAAAGAACTGGTAGTCTGGCCCTGAAGCCAGTTACACAATAAACCTGTATAATTAGTGTAATTGGATGGCCTCCAGAGTTTTTAATCAGCAAAGTAACTTATGTTGATTTAATTAGACTTGTGTTGCACATTCAGATCAAGATCTTGATGTCTAAAGGAGATCTTCACAAGGATAACTGCATTTTTCCCCCAGTCACAGTCTCTTTATGGAGAAAAAAAATCAACATTGTAAAGCAAAGATTATTGGAGTAAGTTTTACTAGAAAGTTTTGCTATTTCATGATTTATTTATTAAATACTAAATATAAAATATTATATGTTATCCTTTTTTATTAATAATGTTAATAAAATGATCATGAGGTGTATAGAATAAATATTGCATTTCAAATAGTCACAATTTTGAATGCTGTGTAAGGCTTAGCAAATTCTTATAATTCAGACGTTTTATTGTTGTTCAACCCCTCTAGTTTAGGAGTTAAATAAAAAGAGGAATACAACGCAGTGAATTTGAGACATCTGAGATCCCTGCAGTTAAATGCCAGAGAGTCATTTTGTTCAATTCTGAAAATGTCTAGATTGCACTGGTATGTCGCAGGCAAACCACAGGCGTATCTCTCCTAAAGTGCAGCGATTACCAATAATATAAATTCTCCCAGTGGGATTCGGGAAGTCAGTCAAACGTTCTTTCACGAACTGAATTTCTTCTGAGTTTGGTTCAACACCCTAAATTAGATCTCATTTGGATTTCAAAATGTGGTGCACATTTTGGCTGCTGTGGAAAAATTGCTCCAACTTTTGCATGAAGCAAAGACTTTTGCTTTTACTGTAGTTTCAGTGTAGCTGCATGAAAAGAGCTGCAAAAGTCATTAAACATTTCAATCTATTGGAACACGTTCACTTGTGTATCATCTTCAGGTGTGTCTCGAGAATATCCGCATGTCATTTCTGTGCAGCCATCAGTGAAACCAATCCCATAAAGCACTCTGAAATGGTCAATAAAGACGTAAAAGTATATATCGTTCAAATGTTTAGGGACTTTTTTTTTTTAAAGTGCCCCTATTATGGCTAAGGAAAGGTTCATATTTTGGTTTTGGGAGTCCCCAATAACAGGATGACATGCATGCAAGGTCAAAAAACACTTTCATTGTCTTATAATATGCATTTATTTTTACCTTACTTGCTCAACGACTCCCAAAGTCTAACAGAACCAGCTCTTTACTGCTATTTGCCTTCAGCACGACCCTGTGGTGATGTGTCGTCATGCTAAGTGTGTGCATTTCTTTTTGTGTACATGCTATGAAATCTTGTTTCTGCTGTAGGATAAAAAAATAAATAAAACGTTATCTCCGAATTTTTATCTCACAAATCACAAATCTTTTTCAGAATTGTGAGATTTCAACTCAGAATTGCTAGATATAATCTCTAAATTGTGAGATATAAATTGCATGAAAAAAGTGTTGTGAGATAAAATTGTCTTTAACTTTTTTATTTTTTATCCAGTGGTGGAAAAACGAAACAGAATCAAACAGAATTGTTTTTAAAAAAGTCAGAATTCCTACAAGTTAACTCGCAATTTGCTAATTTATAGCAAGTAACTTGCAAGTTTATAACTCGCAGTTTCAACATATAAACTCGCAATTCTGAGAAGAAAAATAGAAGAAAGTGTTGTGAGGTAAAAAGTCGTGAAATAAAAAGTTATCCTTTTTTATTTTGTACCAGAAACGAACAAAAAAAAACATTATTGTGAGATGTAAAATGAGATTTCTAAGAAAAATGGTCTGAATTGTGAGATGCTAGACAAAAATGAAGAATTCTGACTTTATATCTCGCAATTTTTGAATTGAATTTGCAAATTCCCTCAGAATTGCAAACAGAAAGTTTCAGTTGCCTTGTTTTCAGGCTCAGACATTATTTATAGCAGTGGTTCTCAACTGGTTTTATTTCATGTAGTAGTAATTATTTATGTAATTATTTTTGCACGCTTAGCTAATATTATCAATCAAATATGCAAAAAAAATAAAAAATAAACTGAATAGGAAAATCATTGCATGTCACTTGCATTTAGTGTTTTATTTCCGCGGTTGTCTCCAAACCAATCAGAACAGACCTGCACATGTTGGGTTGAGAAGCACTGATTTATAGTTCCTCGAGGGGAAGTTCATAGGAGGCTACTGTTTTAAAAGTACAGAAAGTTTTCACAGTATTCTGTTTTGTTGTGTGATTTATTTCCATTTGATTGGTGAAATTGGTGTTTTATTAAGATCAAACAGTCCGGCCCTGGGGCCAGTTACACAATAACAAATATAATTAGTGTAATTGGATGGCCTCCAGGGCTTTTAATCAGCAAAGTAACTTATGTTGATTTAATTAAACTTAAATGTGTTGCACATTTAGATCAAAATCTTGGTGTCTAGTGGAGATCTTCACTAGGATAATATTTTTTTTCCAGTCACAGCATCTTTTCTAGTTTTACTAGAAAACACCATGTCAGTCCCTCAACTTCAATCATATTTAATTCAATGTATTACTTGCAGCAGTTTCTGAGTGAAATTTTTCAACACATTACATTTATGTTTATCCTTTCATATTAATAATTTTAATAAAATATCATAATGTGTGGAGAATAAATATTGCATTTCAAAAAGTCACAATTTTGCATGCTGTAATACATTTTCATTTTATTGTTGTTTAACCCTCCCATTTTAGGAGTCAAATAAATTGAGCAATACAACTCAGTGAATTTGAAACATCTGAGATCCCTGCAGTTAAATGACAAAGAGTTATTTTGTTCAATTCTGAAAATGTCTAGATTGCACTGGTATGTCGCAGGCAAACCACAGGCGTATCTCTCCGAAAGTGCTGCGATTACCAATAATATAACTTCACCCAATAGGATTCGGGAAGTCAGTCAAATGTTCTGAGTTTGGTTCTACAGCTTAAATTAGATATCATTTGGATTTCAAAATGTGGCGCACATTTTGGTTGCTGCGGAAAAATTGCTCCAACTTTTGCGTTTACTGAAGTTTCAGTGTTGCTACATGAAAAAGAGCTGCGAAAGTCATTAATCATTTCAATCTATTGGAACACGTTCGCTTGTATATCATCTTCAGGGGTGCCTCAAGAATATCAGTATGTCATTTTTGTGTGGACAGAGAATTAATATTTGGTGAAGCCATCACAGTGAAATTAATCCCATAAAGCACAATGACAAAAGATGGAGGATGAAGCATATGGTGAATAAAAATGTAAAAATATACATCGTTCAAATGTTTGGGGACTTTTTTAATACTCTTATTCAGCAAAGATGCATTAAATTGATCAAAAGTGACACAAGAACTTTTTATCTTGTTATGGATATAAAAAGAGATGTCTGCGTGCTGAGAACCTATTATTTTTTAGGCCATTTAAACACATTCAGTCGACTTCCAGTGCTGTAACAGGGTGAGAGAGTTCAAAGAGGTTCAATATAATCTTTGCAGGCTGGAGTTGGTTCCGAAAGAAAATATTCCCAAACCCTAAAGTCACTGTGGCAGTATCATTACCCTATACTTGCAGTAGCATTTTCCCTCAATTACCTCCCTGCTATCACATTTATCCTGTTGCAGTAACCATCACGAGAGTCGGAGACTGAGAAGACTACACTTTTTTTCCTTAGGTTTTTGGGTTGTGTTACCGTTTTCCCTTAAGCACCGGGAACGACCAACTATAGTTGAAATGTCTTGAAAGAATAGAAAGCTGGACAAGTTTGCTCCCCATGAGAATGATTCGATTTCGAGCAAACAATGGCAGCCTTATTTTTATGCAAAAGAAATATCAGACTAGTAGCCAAGCAAATCACCTGGTTCCACAGACTTTTGACGTGCTGGAATAATTCATTTAATCTACTGCTGTGCACATATGGCCAGGTTATATTTTACCGCTTTCCTAAGGTTTACGTTCAAGAGAAAGCAACTCTTTGCAGCTGCTGTAATATCCCGGCTTTCTCTTTTTTTCTTTCATCCAGACTTTTTCTATTTTAAACACCTGAGCGTGAGCCCTCCTGCATCCAAACAGTGAAATAAAGCCGGAGCTGTACAGCAGCGAGGTGATGGGATATTTCCCTTGCGAGTTGCTTTCTGGATACCTGCCTGCTTGGGTTGTCCTCCAGTTACTCAATCCATCAGTAGTTCGTATTATACAGCCAATAAATCATACTCAATCTACTGTGGGATGAGGTGAAATCCCCCCACATAAATCTGCTATTAGTTTTACCTTGCACACAAAATATAGAACTAACTGACTGTGGATACATGAGAACGGTGTAATAACTATAAATATTTTTCAACTAACCAGGCCGTTTCAGAGAGGAAGTATAGAACCATGCAATCCACAGCGGAAGGGGAAAGTGTATGGTGGAATTCTCAAGGTTAATCTGGTCCAAAATAAGCAGGCTCTTGTACAGAAGTGATACCCGACCCTCGTCCAGGAGTGCCTGGTGTGAGGGTCTGCCTTAGACTGATCCCTTGATTATTCCTCAGACTCTGCTGAATAATTTGCTAATCCACACTCGCTCAATTACACAGCAGATATCAGTTGGAAATGCAACCTTTAACCTATGCATGTCAAAGGAAGACCCCTTTTGTGGGGGTGAATGTTTTATTTTAGGTTTTGGGAGGTTTTGGGTGATAAAACAATAGAAGCAGTGCCCAAAAAGACAGTATTTTACCACTTAAGCAATAATACTTTGAGTTTGATAAACAAGAAGTCAATATTGAGTAACTTGCTTTCCACAATTCCTTATTTTATTTTATTTTATTTTTATTCCCAGCAGAATTAACCGTTGTGCAACCATTATGAAACCAATATGAAACTGGCAGAAAGAATCACTACAAATCCACACCGCTGGCGTCTGTTGACCAGTAAGCTAATTATCTTAAAGGCTTTTTTAATATAAATCTTTAAAAAAAAAGGTGTATTTTGTGATTATTGAATGTAGCCTAAATGATAGTAGTTTCGTTGATATGTTCGTATTGTGATCGAGCAGCTTATTCTTGCTATGGTTACCTCATTATGCAAAAATGTTTGCAAGCAGCAGGTAAAAATAGACACGAACTAAATTCATATATACATAATATTTAATTATTATTTATTTCTTTAACATTTATAAACAATGTATTTCTACCTGTCGACAAATTCCGGTTATAATATAGGCTTCTTTGGAATATTAATGTGAAACGTTTCTCAACACACACACAATTCACACGGGGGAACTGAACTGATACACAACAAGTCGCACACTTACACAGTTCTTTAAGTCAGGGAAGATGATAAATCTCCGAGCCGTCGCCATAACAACGGCCCTCCATCTCCTATACTTGACTTCAATGTTTTAATGGGAGCCTTTGTCACATATTACCAGTCTTTTTATTCCCCCTTTCCTCTTCTCAAGCCGCAAAAGTTCCTTTTCTGTTCCTATTTTATGTGCAAGTGATCTCAATTAAGGACCTCCATGAAGGCTAGAGGCGGCAGACAGTCATGCCAATGAGAGCAAAAAGGAAATTGTCTTTATAGCCTGCCGCTACCACCACCACCCCCCTAAAACCAGCCCCCACTTCTCCATCACCACCACCACAGGCCCCCCACTCCACTTTCCATAACGAACACAGCGCACTTCCAAAAAAATCATTGTGTTCCTGAAATTTGCAACTATAACACGGGCCCAGTTTGCTCTCCGAGCCAGTTCTTATGCCTCTCTGGCAACCCAAAGTCCTGAAGGTCTCGTTTGCAGTGCTGATGTCACGATCCAGTCAATGACAAAATGGCAATTATGGGCTCAGATTAAATCTGGGGGTTGAAAGGATGTTGAGAAGGTCTTCCTGATGAGGTAAGGCTATGAATTCTGTGTAATTATTGTCGAAAAATCCTATCATATTAATGTGACAACTTACCCCTTATAGTGTGACAACATATACCCAGCTTTCGGGGCATGTTGTCACAAAAGGTCAACATGCCTTTCTTGGGCTATAATAGTGGAAATGTTCAATAGCTTTATTTATTTATTTATTTATTTTTTTTGTAGTCAAGTCTTTAAGGTATGTGCCTGTATACAGAAATGTATGGAAAAATATTCACTAGATTAAAACTTGCATATTAGTATATATAGATTTAGATTAAAAGAAATCAGTATAATTCCAAATATAATCTGCATTTTCTTTATTTTGTGGACACTATCTGAAAAAAAAAGAAAACACACACACACAAGTTCATGTGTGTGAAGTTCATGTATGGTTTAATTTCTGCACATGCCATTTCTCCATTGCCATTGTGCATAGAAAAAAGTGCCTACTAATTTAATAATGTCCTTTCTGTGACCCATTTCAAGGAAAACATAAAAATGATATATTTTCTCCTAATGCAGTAATTGAATCTATTCAGAACCACAAGAGGCAATTTATCCCGTTTCCATTCAGATATTATAAGTGATAACAGTCACGCAGTTTTAAACTTTCACAGGCAAAGTTACAGACTGAAGATATAAATGCTCACTGAACTGTAGCTGCAGAATGACTTCAGTTGAAATGTTATGATGTGATCAGGACATCACGTGTTCGAGTGGCATCAGTGTAATGATTGCATGATGCTGGAACTATATGAACCACAAAAAAGAGAAATCCCTGTCTTCAAAGACCAACCACATTGGAAGCAACAAACATGTCGCCTCCTGAGATCTTTTCATCCTTTAAGCCTAATTTGATCCTGCGCTCTCCAGGGAAGCGCGATTACACTGATCCTACACACCAGAGACAAAATATCACCTTATATGTATTATATCGATGCTAATGTGACTGATATTGTTTATATGCAATGAAATCCGACCGACTGTAAGTCTTTATCCGCACTGGATACGATTGCGTGCCAGCGCGCTCTAGTGCCGTTGGAAACACCTTCGTTTTCTGAATTATTTTTTGACGGTTTGTCTAATCTGTTATGAAAAGATCTATAAAATCTTAAAATCCTTTCGGAGAGCTGACCAAACCTTACAAATTCTCCTTGTGGCTGTGAATTAAGCGCCTTTTAATACAGGAAACGTAGTTAATGACGACTGCGCGCAAAGCGCCAATTGAAGTCTGCTTGAGTGTGTGGTGTGTGTAACCCGCAGCACTTCCCAAACCCATCAGACTGCAGCGCTGAGCGCGCGGAGAGGGACTGACGGTGCTCCATATACGCCAACAGAGGACATATACGTTCGTCTTTGGCTAATTTAGACTGTTGTGATGCGCATTCCCGTAGATCCCAGCGCCGGCCGGAGGTTCAGTCCGCCGGTGTCGGTGAAGATGAATGATGTGAACCCGAGCGCAGGGCAGCAGCAGGACAGCGCGGTGGTGCCAAGACTCCGCGCGCAAGAGAACCGCTCCATGGCCGAGATCATCGCCGACCACCCCGCAGAACTGGTGCGGACCGACAGTCCAAACTTTCTCTGCTCGGTTTTGCCTTCTCATTGCAGCGCTAACCGGTTATAGATAAGGTTTTATGACCAGTAAGTTTCTCTATATATATATATATATATATATATATATATATCAACTTTTTGTATATGTGTATATATATACATGCGATTTTGGACACAGCTGAATATTTATTGTTGGCTCTGCCTGGGGAATGGGGAAAAGTAGTTTAACATTTAAAGATTTACACACTTCACCTTTACATCTTGTTTAACAATTTTGTTTAAAGCTTGTACACTCCAAAAAAAAAGATGAAATGGCAACAGGAATCTTTTTGATTCTTTGATTCGTAAAGCTTCATGATTTTTGACACTTGAGGTTTCTTTGATTTTTAGAAGATTCCAGGTCACAATGACATGCTATACTGTATATTGTGCAAATTATTTTTACATTACGAGAGCCATTTGGTCGTATTTAATTATATTTTATGATTCCAAGTCATATAAAATCAGTGTCAGCAGATCTGTGCTGCTGTGTGGTGCTGAGATTCCACGCGTCTTGCCAGCTGTTTCCCAAAGTTGCCAAAGTATTCCACCCACTACTTCCTGTCTCCAGCAAACCAGGGGCATTCATGAGTAGGAACCATTGGAGCGTCATGTTAATCCCTTGTTCCCCTGTGTTAAACCACCAGAGAGCACAAATTGTCTGGAAACAGTGTTTAGGGAAGTGAGCTGTCTAGATTGTAGCAGTGCACAATTTCCCAGCAGCCCACTGATATCTGTTCTGAGAACATTAAAATAAAACAAAAAACTAGTACAAAAAGTATGCTGAAATCATTATCGCTAATAGTAAAATCTTGAAACGTCCCCTGAATTATAAGCTCAAAGTGCTCAGTTTTGCTTTGACAGTGAGTAAAGTCCTTAAATGTTTCTGTGTTTGCACAGGGAAGAGCTTCAGCCTGACGATTACAGTATTCACAAACCCACCGCAAGTGGCCACTTACCACAGAGCCATTAAGGTCACGGTGGACGGACCGCGGGAGCCCAGGAGTGAGTACACCTTATATTACATACTGCTGTGATTAACCACATCCATGAGGCCTGTCATCACGTTCACCTCTCTGTTGGGCCGCAATCGGACCTCATCAAAGGCTTGCGGTCATTCGGTGCATGTGCTAGTGATTGATTTATAATTTTTTTTATTTCTGCCTCAATCTGATGTCATGAAATCATTGCCTGAAGTAATTCTCTCTGGGTAGGCAGACTGATGACTTTCATTTTGCTTTGAACAGATTGGAGGTTTCGGGATTGCTGTTACCATATAGAAGTATAAGTATAGCAATAATTTTTTAGTTTTATGTTTAAAAATATGGATAAAAGTTGAATCATTCTGACAACTCACTTCCTCACTGAACCGTTAGTCTGACTCGCTCACTGAAATGCAGGTCAAAATGTCCTACGTAAAATGAGTTGAGATCCATTACTGTGATGTGAGTTTTAGGGTTTGTGAAACTGCCATCGATCTATTCTGACCATGTTTATGTGGCATCTGTTATGTAGTTATAGATACATAAACACAACAGAGGTTTGTCGTGACAAACAAACTTTTAAAGTCATCATGAATCAAAACTGACCATATTTTATTTTAACTTTTTATATTCTTATTAATATTTCAGTTAAATATGTAAGAAATGTCACTTATTAGTAGTACTAGTAGTAGTAGTAGTAGTTAAATTGTAAATACATTTTTCGATTTTTAAAACTTTTTATATAGAGTATTTTATTCAATGATACTTTTTCCATAATATGTAAATTAAATATGTAATATGTGCAATAGCCAAAAATACATTGTATGGGTCAAAATGATTGATTTTTTATAATATAAAAAATTATAAAAATCATTAGGATATTAAGTATCCATGAAGATATTTTGTAAATGTCCTACTGTAAATATATCAAAACCTAATTTTTGATTAATAATATGCATTGCTAAGAACTTCATTTGGACAACTTTAAAGGCGATTTTCTCAATATTTGTTTTTTTTGCACCCTCAGATTCCAGATTTTCAAATAGTTGTATCTCAGCCAAATATTGTCCTATTCTAACAAACCATACATCAATGGAAATCTCAATTTCGAAAAATTGACCCTTATGACTGGTTTTATGGTCCAGTGTCACATATATATATATATATATAATTTTTTGTTTGTTTGTTTTTTTACATAAAATTCCATAATTTAGGAGTGGCCCACTGCAAAAGCAAAGTCATGTTGGAAACATTGTGTGCACTGACAGAGTTAATTTTGACTTCAAGTTGACTATAGAGAATTTACACTTTTTTCATAACAAGCTGTCTGTCTGAGCGCTAGGTTAGTGTCTGCACAGAGGTTCTACCGTGGTAACATTGTGCTTGCATCAGCTTGTTTTAATGGCACTTATAAAAGAGCGAAAAAATCTACTACATCTCGCAGTGCCAACTGGTCTGGCAAGCAGCTGTTTTACTTTATTATGAAAAAATATATACTTTCATCTTGGCGTAGAAATCAAGCCTATCACATCCCTAACAACATTTCTGCCTCTCTTTTTCTCTCTGACTATAATCTGACTCTCAGACTATTCTCAATGAACACATATGGTACTAGTATTTAGAGGCACTTAGACACAACGGCTGAATATGGTCTTGATTCTTCATTGTATTACAATGGCCTCTAGCAACTACAGGCCTCGTCTTTGATGTTGAAGACTTCCTCTATTCCTGCCTTATCTATAAGTGAAGTTTTGAAAGGCTTGCAGGCCGTGTTATTGTGCGTATGAACAGATGAAAGGGTCAGAGTACCGAGGTCTTTTGTGGGGGGCTTTTTTGTGCTGCTGATTTGATATTATAAAGCTCCTGTCTCGGCTCCGTCTTAAATATTCTTCTGCTTTTACAATATGCTCTCAGATTGCAATTAAGAATGCCACGTCTGTGATACACCAAAAGATTTCACAAGCTTACTGCATATATTGCGTAGTTTTAATATTTTCTTTAAAAATGTTTAAACATATTATTATTAATGTTTCATTTCATATTTAAGTATTATTTAAATAATATTGAAATAATTATTTATTATTATTATTCATATTTAAAATATACAATTATTGTTTTTCTATAATATTAAATATTTTATATAGGACATTGCACTATAACATGGATTAAATGTGCACTGACAAAATAAATACACTTATTTTGACTTCAAGTTGACTTGGAAAAACAATTTGTTTATAAAATATGGTTATTTCTAATCCAGTTGTGTGTAAAAATGTCCTAACTTTGGCAGTTTGTTCAAAATGAGTCATGTTCAAAATTGTGGTTTAAAAATTGTCGATGATGCCACTTCCAGTTCATTCATCACACTGGAAATGGAAGTTCAAGTGCATTGCATTGTGGGATTCAGTATTCAATGCAGTGCTCTATGGTTGCATACTGAAATTGCATACTAACATACATACTGTTGTTACTATTGTTGCAGTATATATATGTACACTATTACTACTATAGTTCATATTTTTATTTTTTATATTTTCCATTTTAAATTTTAGTAATTTTGTTGTTGTTGTTGTTGTTGTTGTTGTTTATTTTATTTAAGTATGTCTCTATAGTTCCTATTAAGTTTTACTTTATTTATTGTAGTACTTACAGTTTAATTTAAATAAATTGAGAATTGATGCAGCTAGTGTAAATAAAATACATTTTAATTTTAGTTTTAGTTAACTGTAATAACCATGTGCTGTGCATAATATACCAATTTTCTTTATGCATGCCAGAGAATAACTGTATGAATACCTACTACATTTACCATAATGCAAGGCACTGAACTTGACCTTCCCTTACTAGCCACATTTGTTAACATAACAGCATGCAACATGATGAGGTCATGTGACCAGCATAGTGCCATCACATGAGAACAATGTAGCTGTGAAATTTTGTACTTTCTTTCACCAAATATAGTAGGTAATATGACAGTATAGATACAATTCAAATGTCAACGTCTTGAAGCAACTACAGGATCTTTGCAGGTGTTTGGACACATTCTGAACACTAACTGCAATTAAAACGAGTCTCAAAGCATGGCATCAATTAAGCAGAGACAAGGGAGAAATAAATGAACAGAGTCCTGGTCAAACATCACCTGCGCTCTGAGCACGTGCACATGTCCATGTGTTCACTGACACTGATCGTTATGGGACTAATTACACGTGCCCTCTTAATATTTTCACTTTTTTTTCACCCTGATTTTATCGAAGAACGGCTCATTTACAATTCTGCCTCATTAAACCTCAAATTGGTGTTAATGAGCAGGTAATTAAGGAAGAGGCCCGTCTCGCATGTTCAGACAATGCCTACAGTGTGCTGTCAGCCAAACACCTGATGGAACATCTCTGTTTTTATATATTTTGAGAATCATAGAAATAACTGTAACATGTTTTTGTACATAAAATGATTCGTTTTTCAGTCAAAATATCCTCATTAGGTCCAGTACGGGTGGCTGTAATGTTCATTTGGGTCGTGTTTTTCTTCGTCCACCACACAGGCCTCATTCTGAGGGTGATATCCAGTACAGGAAGTGTATTAATGTGTTTGTGTATTTAATAGATCTTGATGGGTGCCATATGAACTGTGAATCAATAGGGCCAGGAAAGCGCTAGACAACGAGAGCGTTGAGTATTTGACTTCTCTCAGTGAGTTTCTTCTTGATTGGCTCACACGTGAGGCGTTCTGGTAGCCAGAAGTGCTCAGTAAGTCCAAACAGCTGTTTTTTGTCGCAGTTGTATCATAAAGGCCCGTTCACACCAAGAACGATAACTATAAAGATAACTATATTAGCGTCCACACCAGCGGACGATATCGTCTGTTTATTCTAAGCGCACGCTCGTCTGCCGCTTTAAATTATCGAGCGATTCTGATTGGGTGTCAGTGTTTTTAGCGTTCATCAGCTGGAAAAAATCGTGAATTCCAACGATATCATTTCTCTGTGTCTTTATCGTTATAGCTGTGGTGTGGACTCTGCTACTCTTTAATATTGAGAACGATTTTTACAACTACATCTTTATCGTTATTTTTATAGTTATATAGTCCTTGGTGTGAACAGGCCTTAACAGTGCTCTCGTAACAGTTTCATTGAATTATGGAGAGAGTTTTTTGTTATTTTAAACGTTGTTGCAAGAAAGTCTTGGGTATGTCGTAGCTACTTGTTGCTAAATGGCTGCTATTCTGTAAGCTGACAAACATCTGAATGAAGTTAACAATACTGTATAACACATACACAAAGAACTGTACAGTTTTTAAGATGCTAGGTGGATGTTTCAACCTCTTTTTTAAATTAATTTACTAGACACCTTTGTATTTGATTTCTTCCCTTTTTACATAAAATAACTGCACTAATAAAAATAAAACAATTTATAAAGATAACTGTTTAAAAGTAAGCAGGTAAGATTTTTGTATTTTTAAAAGAAGAAGTTTGTTATTTTCCAAGGCTGCATCTATTTCATCAAAAATACAATAAAAACAGTAATACTGTGAAATATTATTACAAATTTAAAATAACTGTTATTTTAATTTAAAAAAAATATAATTTATTCCTGTGATGGCAAAGCTAAATATTCAGAAGCAATTATTCATTAAACAGATGTTCTTATTCTCAGTGTTTTCAAGATTAGAAATTATGCTTAGAAAGTTATTCCAAAAAAATCATACTCACCTGAAATTTTAAACGGTAGTGTATATATTCATATCACACAATAAAATATATAGGTAAATGGTCATTTGGTGTTTTTTTTGTTTGTTTGTTTGTTTTAAAGTATCAATATATCCTATAATTAAAGTCATTTCTGTTTCATCAACTGATATATTTATACATTTGGAACTATGGATTATATTTAATGACATAAATATCATTAATTTACCCTTCAATATTGTGCTAAAACATAGAACATGCATTAATTTCTCGTCAACACATGAAACACATTTAAATAAAAAATAAAAATATTATAAAAATATTATTGATACCACTATTCATAAAAATTCCAGGATTAGTGAACTTTCAGGTTTTATACTTTAATGCTTTTTTATGATCTTTGAATAACATTTCATTAACTTATAAACAATGTCAATTTAAAAATGTACAGAAATATCGGAATTTCTGAATCTTGTCATCCTCATACAGATGACCTAAGAAAACAGGGCTCAGATGTCGTGTGACTTAAAAACAGCATTTTATTGGTTACTTTAAACTGTGCCTTATTTATTCCAACAGTGCAGTCAGTGGTAAGAAAGTGAATTATAATATGCATGACATGTATGTTGATAGTACCAGGTTTTTTTTGTTTTGTTTTGCTTTGTTTTTTTAAGAAAATAAATAAATAAATGTTTTTAACTAAATATGCCTGCTTGTGGTTTGCTGCTGCTTCCATGAAGTGTGTGTGTGTGTGTCTAAGTCTTTGTATACACACTAACTGCTAATAGCACTCATTAAGCGTAATTTAATCTAATAGTCGGGGTGGGGCTGGTTAAACTAACATACCTGCACTGGGGGCCCTGTGTAATTATGGATTCAGTGTTAGACTGTCACTCTGTGTAACACCTTTAGGAAGCGCTCTATGCATCCGTGTCTATGCACAGCAGTCAAACGGCAGTCGTCGCAGAGACCGCAAGTAAGCCTGCTCAAAATCCCTTTTCAAGCGGATTTGCTTGAAGCTAAAATCCCAAATCTGACACATGAGTCTCATTGTTTTGACAATCTCACACATCAACTAGTTGAAAGGGGATAATAATTTAGCCTTGGCAATAACAGCGGTTGATATTACAGTAAAAAAAAAACGGCAGCTTCAGCGCGTCGTGCAGCCCTCCTTTCAAAACGGACCACACAAGACCGATAGGCATTATTGAAGCTTACAGTGAATGAAGTCAAAAGAAAGTCGTTTTTTTCTTAGCAGAGGCGTCACTTTGGGGCGAGTTAAGTTTACAATGGGAACTGCTCACATAAAACCAACCAAAACAAGAGAGTAGTAGGAGAGAAAACCAGAACCGCAGGCTCGATCCATTCAGGCTGCGTGTGAAGGTGCCAACCGCGAGGTCGCAGGCTCAGGCTGTGTGTGTTTGCGTCTGGTTTGGATAGTTGCTGCGTACATCGGTGCTGCATCATTAGAAGTCGAGAAATACTGATGGCGCCCGGTTTCGAGTCACACTGCTTTCATATCCGCATGGAGGTGATGAAGAAGTGTGCCTGCGGTTTGAAAAGGGCAGAGGGCCTTCTGCGTTGGTGTGTGTGTGTGTCTCTGTACCCCTTCTCTGCTTGGCTTGCCTCCTAAATGCTGAAATGTAAAGACCACACAGACACCTGGCAGTACTCCACAACAGCCTGGTTTTTTCCTCCCACTTTCCTTTTTCTCCTTCCCCCTCTCTCTTTCTCTGATTTTCATTTCCAGTTTATTCCGTTCTTCCGCTGACTTTCTCAGAAATCCTGTTGATGACGGCCGGTGATGAATTTCCATAATTTCCAGGCTGCTGTATGTGCGTCGCCCGGACGACTATTCGATGGGGGAGATCTGTAAGATCTCTAAAATATTCCCTGTCAGATGTTAGAATGACATTCAGCAGATGTTTTTGTGACATTTACAGTGGCCTCACCCACAGGTGGTCATGTCATATACCAATGTTTGTTTGAGGTGAAACAGCATCACTGATGGAGACAGATAGTGAAGATATTTTTGGGCTATTTTAGCCTTCTCTCAAATACTTATTCTCTTGAAATATTACGGTTGACACGGAAAACACTTCGGAATTAATTACATTTTAAAATATATTGAAATAGAGAACAGTTCTTTGAAATTACTAATCGTCAATGCAAACTAATTTTTTAATTACTAACAATTAATAATTTAATAAACTAATAATAAAATTAAATATATACATAATTTTAATAAATGAAGAATAACTTATATATATAATTTTTGCACAAGGAAAATTGCATATAAAATAAAACCAAGGCTGAACTGACACTGACGGTGACGGTGACTTTTCATTCATCAGAAATTCATCAGTTCCTGTGTCTATTGCTCATTACCATCAGAATTTGTTATCGGATCATTAGTGTTTGTTTAGAGTTACTTGTGCAAACAGCTTCTCATGCTGTTCGTCTAATATTCCAAGAAACCTCGGATCATATATTTCACACTCAATTTTTCCCCATTGTTTGTGGATCAGTTGGTGTGGTCATATACACACTAACCCTATCATCAAAGGAAGCCTGAAAGCAAGACTTACTCCATTATAATTCTCTTTACTCTGTGATTCTCAACCTGAGATAAGCTCTGTGTCAGCTGGAGACTGGGCCACATCCCACAGGGCCATTTAAACATCTGGAATGAATGTGTTAGCACTTCCGCTCTGTGATTGGACATGGAAGTGCTAGCTATCGAAAATCTCACTCCACTGGCTGGGGGATGACAGGAATTTTTGGGACTTTCCCTCCAGCAGTGATATCATCTGGTTTCCTGGCTCTCTTAAATACCTCTCCTCATACAGATGATGTCCCTGTGCTCATTCCTGTACTCACTGTCTGTCACTAAGATATTTTAGGACCCTTAAAGTCATGAAGCCTGCATTTCAGCAGGGGTAAGTTCTCAATTTTGAAAAATGCAAAAATAAAAAATTATTATCATGGACATCGGTCCAGCCACTTACACTAATTATGAAGTTAAAACAGCAATAAAACCACAAAATGCACATATCATTTACTATCTGTAAGTTTATGAATCTGTAAGTGAATGCTAAACCACACTGGAAAAAAATATTTGATTTAACTAAAACTTTTTAATAGGACAGTTCACCCAAAAATTAAAATTTCTTTCACTATTCATTCACCCTCAAGTTGTTCCAAACCTTGACTTTATTTTTTCTGCTGAACACAAAAAGGGTATTTTGAAGAATCTGGGTAACCAAACAGTTAATGGTCCTCACTGAACCGTAGTGTTTTTTCCACACTATAGTCAATAGGGACCATCAACTGTTTGGATGCCCACATTCTTCAAAATATCTAACTGATCTTAATCTTTAAACATAAATTTTTGTTTTTAACTTAGTCAGTGTTTTTTTAGTTATATGAGCACATTTATATTAAGTAGATTCCAAACTAAAAATCCAATCCCCTATCTATCTATCTATCTATCTATCTATCTATCTATCTATC
>NW_015505557.1:168934-177732 GCF_001515645.1 Sinocyclocheilus grahami
TCTATCTGTCTGTCTGTCTGTCTGTCTGTCTGTCTGTCTATAATTGTCATAGCTTTCCAACATGCATAACTATTAATGTCTCAAACATGTTTGTGTTTTATTTTGTTTTTTTTATTTTAGCCTTTTTCTGTGTTTTCCCCAGTTTTGATTGAAAAATAAAGAGTAGACAGGAATCGCGGGGAAGAAGTGGAAGAAACAAAAGCAAGAAATGTTGTAAATCAGACACAAAACCAAGTCACAGCTCCAGCCAACAACTTTTTCTCAGAAGCATACAAAAAGATTCATATTTGTCAGCTTTTCACATGCATGTGTGGGAGAGACCATTATTTAGTTATTAACTATATTTGATCAGAGGTTCTTCAGAGGACCAGTGACAGCTGCCCTGAGGCAACCTGTCGAGCTCAACAGAACAGTACAAAGGTGCTTGTGATCTTTCTAACACTCGTTCCTGGTTTTATATTTTATCCACACTGTTGGGATTGAACCTAAAACCTTAGCAGCCCAGATTGTTAACCACTTGGCTGCCCTCACCCCCAAGAGATACTTCTTGGGTGAGTAAATATAACCAGATACATTATCCAAACCGAGGTGGCTACATATTCCTCATAGACAGAATCAAAAACAAGCCACTTAACATTCCAGAACTCTTGCTGAAAATTCCCATTGTTTTGCAAATTCATCTCTGGAATTCCTATTACTTGTATGTAGTCTTATTGTAACTTCTGCTCTGATTCTCAACACTCCCAGAAAAATGTAAATATCACTCCTTGCAAATCTGTCTTTAGGGAGGCTGGATCAGTAGGGATGCACATTGAAGACTCTAAATTTACTGGAGATCAGAGTCCACTGTCTCTCTGAGCACAGAACACTATGTTTCATATGAATCTCTGTGAAATTAAGCCGCACAAAGCACATCTTTGTCTGTTTTATTTCCCCAACAGGATTTATGTTAGTATCGCTGTCTGGATTCAGCCTGTCACAAAAAATATAGTTTGGCTTTTTATAGTAGACAAATTGGCTTTGTGTGAAAAGGTATGGTTTGCTCAAGTGCTGCTCTTCCTGGGAGGTTTAGTAATGCTAGCTTTTAGCTTTTACATATGTGTCACATTGCTCGCAAGTTCAAAGGCGGAGTGCAATGCAACAATGTCCCGAAGTTACACTCAGAGTCAAACTAATGATTTTTCCATTAGCTGTAATGTTTTCATTGTGATGAAATACTGTATTATTTTAATTTATCATGCTTCTACAGAAGACATGCATGATATTAAGGATGAAGTGTGTAATTTCTGAATGATTTGGGGCACCAAATGGAAATAATGAATGAATGTTTTTAAAAAGCTTTCTCAAACACCTTTTTTGACATAGGTTGGCAAAATACACTGGAAAAAATATATTCTTACTCAGTATTTTTGTCTTGTTTTCCAGTACAAATATTCTTACATTCATATATATATATGTATTTGAAAAGCAAAGTGACTTAAGATATTACAGGAAAAATTCACATAAAAATAATTTATAAAATTTTTACATTGCGCTTCTCTAGGCACTCAAAGCGCTTTACATTGTCAGGGGGTATCTCCTCATCCACCACCAGTGTGCAGCATCCACCTGGATGATGCGACGGCAGCCATAGTGCGCCAGAACGCCCACCACACACCAGCTTATTGGTGTAGAGGAGAGGTATGAAGCCAATCAGTAGATATGGGGATTGTTAGTAGGCCATGATGATCAGAGGCCAATGGGCAAATTTGGCCAGGATGCCTCTACACCTCTACTCTTTTCAAAAGACATCCTGGGATTTTTAATGACCACAGAGAGTCAGGACCTCAGTTTAATGTCTCATCCAACGGACAGTGCTTGTTGACAGTATAGTGTCCCCGTCACTATTCTGGGACGTTAGGACCCACACAGACTACAGGGTGAGCACCCCCTGCTGGCCTCACTAACACCTCTTCCAGCAGCAACCTAGTTTTCTCAGGAGGTCTCCCATCCAGGTACTGACCAGGCTCAGCCCTGCTTAGCTTCAGTGGGTAACCAGTCTTGGGCTACAGAGTGATATGGCTGCCGGCATCCAGTTTTCCAGTACAAATCCAGTACAAACTCATGTAGATGAGTTTGTTTCTTCATCAGAAATTTAGCATTCCATCACTTGCTTACCAGTGGATGCTCTGCAGTGAATGGGTGCCGTCAGAATGAGAGTCTAAACAGCTGATAAAAACATCACAATAATCCACACCACTCCAGTCCATCCATTAACATCGTATGAAGTGAAAACCTGTTTTGTGAAAATCCATCAAAATCAAGTGAGTTTATACATAAACAACAAGAGAAAAAAAATCTGTCAGTTGAGTACATAAAGTTAATTCAGCGGGAAAACAAGGTTATTTTTCTTGCCCCCTTGACATTTTTTTGCTTGTTTTAATAATAAATTCTGGAAACTTTTCAGGATATTTAAGTAATTCATGAAACTTCTCAGGATACTTAAGTAAATGCATCTTGAATATTTAAATAAAATACTAATTAAGAATAAGTATGACTAAGAAGTTTTTTTTTTGCTGCACAGATAGTCTCGCCCACTAAAAATGCCCTTGTAAGTGGAGAATTTAGAGTGAAATAACCTCAGATAACTCACTGCAGACACTGAACTAAGAGAAATCACATAATCACAGATTTGTAAAGGTGCTGACAGTTAAGCTCAGATTTTTTGTGTGTGTGTGTGGGGGGGGGGGGGTTGCTGAGATGAAAGATTGCTCCTCTAAATACAGTCTAGCAGCACCTATGACTTACTTATAGCTATCTTTACATATTAAGATAATAAAAATGACACTACACCTTTAATACTGATTTATACAGTAGTTTATATTCTAGACATTCTAAAGTACTTTAACAATTTGATTATGAAACTTTACTGAGTGTTTGCAGCTTCTCTTTGTTCTTCTGGCACAGGCTGGTTAGTCAAGATATAGAGGTAACGTGTTCTGTCGGTGCCAACTGGATCGCTTCCAACTCCAGCAGGAGTTTTTCTCTTTCTCCTGTTTGATATTTACTTTACGGCCTTCTCCAAAAAACTGCTGCAGTCTGAGGGAACCACTGAGCCGTTTTAATGTGGAAAAAGGGGCTAGTTGTGTATTGGGCTGTCTTATCCCTCTCTAATTTGCAGAGAATAGACTTGAGGCTATGGACTCTTAAATGCTCTTGTTATAGCTTTACAGAAAGGTGCTGGACAGTGTCATCATCATGCATTGTGCTCAGAGGAGGCACATGCGGTCTTGTGTTATATGAGTTTCGTCTTGTCTGGGAAGGTTGAGTGTTCATGTGTGCCAACAAAATGTTATTCTATGCCAAGCATAGCACTTCATTGTCAAAGCCAAATCCCCACCCTGATGGGACAGATTAATAGATATTTTAAGGACATGGAATATGTAATATTTGAAACTTTTTTATGGAAATTAAATTAGATTCAGTTTGATTCCATATGGCAGAGTCACGGTAGATTGTGGCTTGAAAGACTTAAATGCCATGGGGCATAATGAAAGCTCTTATAATGAGGGGAAATGGAACACCTGTCTCATAGTCAAACCTATGCCATACAGTACATACACATCATAGACTGGTTAACATTTTCATGCTAGGAGATACAATCGATTTCAAGACCCACTAAAACATTTTTAGAGTAAATTATGTGGGGCGGAATTATATTATTATATAACAATATTATATATATATTTTTTTTGAATGATTCAAAAGAACTGGCTCATAAGAATCATTTGTTCGAGAATCGGACTACATGCTGGTTGTTTTTACATGCAGCCCCTGAGTAGTAGAAGTGCAAGTCATATTGCTGTGATATGTGACACATTTGTGGTGTGTCATGTTAGAAACATGTAAATACATGTTATGCCCAACAACGAAAGTGTACATTCTTTAATTTTAGAATTTTTTTAAATTAAAGGCAGTTTGTTGTTTGCAGGGCACAGGCCGAAGCTGGATGACTCACCGAAGGCCGGACTATTCTCTGACCGTCTCAGTGAACTGGAGCGTATCCGGCAGACCACCATGCGGGTTACCATGCCAACACAAACGCCACGGCCCTCACTTAGCAGCCCCAACTCCTTCACACCTCAGGGGCAGACGCAGATAACAGGTATGAGATTGAACAGCACTGCAGATTCTATTCTATTTTATTCTGAGAGGTGCATCCTGATGATTTCAAATATAGATAGATAGATAGATAGATAGATAGATAGATAGATAGATAGATAGATAGATAGATAGATAGATAGATAGATAGATAGATAGATAGATAGATATTTAATATTTTTGTTATTTATATATATATACTGTATATATAAAATGCACAAAAATGATAAAATGTATATTAAATATTTTTTATAGTATAGGCTTCAGCATTCCCATGAGGACAAGCGGTTTGGAGAATGGATGGATGGATGGATGTAATATTTAATTATTTACATTTATGCATTTGGCACACATTTTTATCCAAAGCAGTTTCAACGTATATATACATTTATATCAGTTGTTGCATTCTCGTAGAGGGTATATTTATTTAATAATTTACTATTATTTAATATTGATTAATTTCGGGTAAAAAGGTAAAAATATATATTTCTAGATAGATATACACACACACACATATTATTTTGACTATACTATTTTTAAAATGTTTAAAAAGTTCCTTGTAATTCATCAAATACGCAGGCAATGTTAATTTACAAATTTTTTATTGATGTCATCTGCACGTAAAACCACATCAATGAAGTAAATGATACTTAAAGTCGCCGCTAACCTGTCAGTCAGAATTGTTGTTTCTTTTAGTCAAGTCTTCACTTACAGTGATTATATTTACTCATCCTCCCAAGCATTTCAGCATATCTGGTGTCTGTCACCGTTACAGTAATGTCTATTCGTCTAAGCACAAAGTGATTTATCTAAGCTGAAATCGCACACTGCAACATGATGGACAAGTGGAAACCGAGTGCGGACAGCTTAAGGCAGTGCGTTGTGTCACTGTGAGAGAACAGGATATCACCTGTCCTTAATTACTGCTCTGAGAGCGCATGTCCTGTACTCTGGGTCATGTTACTGTACTGTGTGCAAGCCAAGTGACTGAATCTGAGAATGAATGCACCGCATTTTGTTGACTTTAGCGATTATTTGCCTGCTTTAAAATTGATACTTGGCATGACAGAAAGCTTCAATTATAAGGCATGAAATATGTTATCTTAGACAAACATTTGAGAATGCCTTCATTTAAATGCTTTGCCTAAGGGATCACATTGTATTTGCTAACCACACAAAGGCTCTATATGAGACAGACAAATATAAATAGAACAGTTATATTAAATTAATGATAATATATACTGATTAATTAACAATATACATATTAATGTGTATATACTGTATATATATATATATATATATTTATATTTATATATACACTAAAACCTATAAATAAATAAATAAACATGTTGATTCTATTGCATTTTTGTCCAAACAATGGAATTTAATGGGAACCTAAACTGTTTAGTAGCCAACATTCTTGAAATTTCTAATTTTGTGTTCCACAGAAGAAAGAAAATCATACAGGTTTGAACCAACATGTAAGTAAATGATGACAGAGGTTTCATTTTTGGGTGGACTATCCCTGTAACTACTTTTCTTTGACCTTCTCTCTATTTGTACCTTTAGATCCACGCCAGGCTCAATCTTCCCCACCTTGGTCATATGACCAGACGTACCCATCGTACCTGAGTCCCATGGCCTCCCCGTCCGTGCACTCCACCACCCCGCTCT
Organism: Sinocyclocheilus grahami; assembly: GCF_001515645.1. Classification (NCBI taxonomy): domain Eukaryota; kingdom Metazoa; phylum Chordata; class Actinopteri; order Cypriniformes; family Cyprinidae; genus Sinocyclocheilus; species Sinocyclocheilus grahami. The sequence goes on from NW_015505557.1 coordinate 174,749, forward strand.
CATCCAGCCGGGCCACAGGGCTGCCGTCCATCAGCGATGTGCCCAGACGCCTCCCAGGTAACCTCCAGCCTCAGCCCTACAGCAGGTGCGCCCCCTACCCCTCGCGTCCGACACTGCAGTGGGCAGCGGGGTGGGCATGTGTTTTATGATGATTTGCACATTTAGAAGGATGGGGATTTGTGTGAATAATGCAACTTTGTTTATACAGCTTTTGAAAGATATTTTAAATTTGCTACTTAAAAATTTAAATATTTTAAGAGATATACATTTTTTTTTTAATTAAATCTTAAATAAAAAAATGTTTAAATGTCTCCTAAAAACTAAATTTACCACATTTCATCAGACAAATGGCACTGAATTTGGCAAACAAGCTGAATTTGAATCTAATTTGCATAAAAATAAGCATGTTTGTGCTGAAAAGAATCACAATAACTTAATGGTTAAGTTAATGGTGCAGCGCTATTTTAACTGCACCACGTGTATGTGCCACCAAGCAAAACTGCAAAAATAATAACTGTTTTCAGACAGGTTTCCGGAAAAATGGCATTCATTTTAAAGCGTTGAAAAAAATATACTTTTTTTTTTAATGGCTGCTTTGCCATAACAGTAGAAGACTTGAAAGAGAAAACTAACTATAAATGATAACAGATTATGCTAAATTCTTCTATAGCAGCTCTTGACACATGGCATAATGCAAAAAACTTGTTGCATTCAGTGTTATTTTTGTATTTATATGCTATTATGGTTTTAATATTTAATTGTTTTTTAATGAGCTTTAATTTTTATATTTTTATTGTTTCATTTTTAGTAATTTTATGTGCTTTTGTCATTTTTATTAGTTTTTGTATTTTAAAAAATATACATAATTTTAATTTATTTCAATTTAGCATTTGGTTTAACTGTATTGCGGATGGTTAGTGGAAAAACATGCAGGTTTTTGCACTGAAATTTTGTGAATTTACTCCTGTGTTGGATGACAGTTTAATTAGATTTATGAAAATCACAGATGAAGAAAAAGTAACGAGTGGGGTTTCATTTTGGGAGGGCTATTTTCTGAAATTATAATTTTTCTGTAATGGTCTGTCAGTCATATTAACCAAATCATAGAATTACATTTCAGTGTCATAATTCGTTAGAAACACAATCATAAATTTGCTTGATTTTTATTAGCTAATGGTGCTGTAGATATGTAAACGGAGACGGTTTTTCAAAATTGGACTGCTCCATGAGCGTATTTTTAAAACTCGTGGGGAAGGGAAAAAAAGGTTTCCTTTGCTCCTCTTTCCATGGCTTTGATCCTGCATAGTATATCGTTAATAACAGACCAAGACATAATAACAGGCCAGTGGTGGGCAAATAAAGCCGCTTTATAGCATTAGGCTTCCCAGAGAACCTTTGGGGAATGGAAGGCCACTCAGTGCCCAACTTGCACCCCATAAGCTAATTTGTCCTCGTGTGCCCGGCAACACACCCAGAAACGTCCCCTTTAAAGAATAAATGTAGACAGACAAGTTTCCATTTCCAAACACCTGTTTGAGTCAGTGCCAGGTAAGCGTTTTCATGCCATACTACACCCTCATCCATTCCTGAGAACCTGGAGAGGCTTAAAGTGATTAAACAAGAATCTCCCTCACCTGAGCGCTGGCTGCCAGCTTCTAGATGCCTGCTACCCGCCTGTCATTTTTAATTAATTTAGGTATATCATCCTTTCATTTGATGCTGGCACATGCGATTTTGTGAATAATAGGTTTGATGTGAGATAAGGACATGGTTCTTTGATGTGTCCTGCAACTTAACTGTAAGAGGAACAGTGCAAATATGCATTGTTGTTGTCTATTGCAGATATAAAAACTTTTCAGGAGAATTAGTCTTTGCACATTGTGCACAGTGTTTTGTGTTGCAGTGGTGGTAATATACTTCTGAACTCAATGGGGCAATAGTTACCTCAACTTGGGTTGTTAGATCTTTAGCTACAATTTTAAAAGTAAAGAGTGTAATTTTATTTATTGTTTATATATTTATTTATTTTTGTGCCACCTAGCAGAATTGCAAAAAGATTTCTGAAAAACTGCTATTGATCTTAAAGGGGTCATATGATGCTATTTCAAGTTGTCCTTTCTCTTTGGAGTGTTACAAGCTGTTCGTGAATAGATAAGATCCCTAAAGTTGCAAAGACTAAAGTCTAAACCCAAAGAGATATTCTTTATAAAAGTTAAGACTCATCCACGCCCTCCTAAAACACCTCGTTTAAACACGCCCCCACATGTCTACATCACTGTGTGGGAAGATTTACATAACACCTCCCAAATGTTTACACAAAGAAAGAAGGCGTAATTTTTATTCTCACTGTAGTATTGTTGCCACTGCCACCAATAATGATTCGCTTCGTTGTGAAAGAGAAACTACTTTGTTTGGCCTTCCAAACGAGGACACAACTAGAAATCAGTGGTTAAGTTGTATTTACAACACTGTTCCAGAACAGTTCAACCCAAATATTTGAATGTGTGCAACGTATTTTATGGAGGACTTTTTCCTGAACCTGTAAGAGTAGACTACAATGCCGTCTGTTCTGACTCACAGCCTATAAGTATGTTTTCATATTTAAAGAATTTACCACTGACGATTCAAACGCGAGTTTTGAGCAGTGTTGGTTGTCGTTTGTCCGATCACAAATGCAGACATGGTTTTATGTTTACGCGGCGCGATATGCAACACGTGAAAAGGCAGTATAAGTCATAATCCATAATTATGTCCCCACTGGATGCAACAAATGCCTCGTTTGTAATGGGTTTTATTGTTCTTGTCTCGTCGCGCCGGGACACACAGCATCACAATATGGTAAGGCATTCGGCCAATCACAACGCATTGGATAGCTGGCCAATCAGCGTACACCTCGCTTTTCAGACCGATGAGCTTTGTAAAAATCGACGTGTTTCAGAAAGGCGGGGCATAGAGGAGAAACAATAATGTACAGTATGTGGATA
>NW_015505557.1:178326-190340 GCF_001515645.1 Sinocyclocheilus grahami
ACCTCGCTTTTCAGACCGATGAGCTTTGTAAAAATCGACGTGTTTCAGAAAGGCGGGGCATAGAGGAGAAACAATAATGTACAGTATGTGGATATAATGTTTTTTTTTACCTTAAAGAGCAGGTCATGTGGTATTTTAAAGTGTTCTAATATTGTGTTGGAGTCCCCTACAACAGGTTTAAATGCATCTAAGGTCAGAAAACATTGTAATTTTCTCAGAATATACATTTAATATTAGAGTCATTTACCAATGATTTCGAAACGATTTGTTCCAAGCAAGTTCGGAGCAAACCCCTTCCTTCCATAAGCCTACTCTGCTCTGATTGGTCAGCTGGCCAAGCCTGTTGTGATTGACAGAGAGAGGAGTCCTTGAGCGAGCGCTACCATTGACAAAGCACCTATACACTGATGAAACAACACAGTTTGTAAACCAAAATATGTCTACTGTAATGTTTGAAGAACGACAGACAAAAGATGCTCGGTCTTAACTTTTAATCAGAACGCAGAACAGCTGTATCACATGCGCACCAGCCTAACTAACTCGCTCGTCTCTCCCGCATTAACCGGTGCAGCAAAAAAACGGCAATTTCACAATGATTATAAAGTCTGTGTGCTACACTACATTCTTTATTATTAAACAAAGTAATTAGAACAACGTCAGTCTACATTAATCGACACATTCTTGGGAAATAGTGGGAATTATCAGAACTACTTCAGTAAGGCCATGTCTACACGTACACGGGTATTTTTATAAACATAGTTTTTCCTTCTTCCATTTTTAAAAAAATCCCTGTCCACATGAAAACGCAAACGCATGCTATGAAGCACTGTCAAGAGCATGCCAAACCAACAGGTGGCGATATAATCTCAACCGTAAAGCCATGTTGGCCAATCAGAAGCCTGAAAAAGTTTCCAGTAGGCGGAGATAACAGCCCAGGCTCCGACGTCACAAGCCATCACATACTAGCACAAAAGCTTGATATTTTGAGCACTCAATTGAAAATGTACATATAACGTATCAATCGTACTTACAGGTTGTCGTTCGGAGCGCTTGTTAGTCCAAATTAAGAAGATTAGAAGCCAACGAAGATAAAAGCCAAGATTAGAGAAGCAGTCCTTGGTAGAATGACATGCACACAACAAAAGGTTCGAATTGTATTTCTGTGGAATCCTTGAACACAGCATCTTCTCAACATGATGTAAACACACTAACTAGCGGAAGTGTTTGTGGGCAGGTCAGACTCTGTTCGTATTTCGCGGGCAGGCGGGGATTATCCAAATGTGTTACCGAGTAATTGTTTATATTTTATTATTAGCTTTTATCATATTTAATATTTTATTTTATTTTAGATTACAATTTTGAGTTTAATGTGCTTTTGTCATATGTATTCGTTTTTTTTTTAATATATATATATATATTTCTAAATATTTAATTTTATATACATTTAAATTTTGTTAACTTATGTCAGTTAGTTGGCAAGGCAGCATTTATGATTTTCATATATTTCAAGTTTTTTATTTATTTTTTATTTTAGTAAAAAAAAATTTATAGTTTTAGATTAAGCAACACTGGTTGCGATATGAATTATAGGTCTGATTCATTTCTGAAAAAAATAATGCATGAAATCGAGCTTGAAGCGTATGTGTTTAAGTAGTAGTCATATTTAGAAAGTTAGAGGCTTAGCTTTAGCATTGTAGCAAACAATGAGTAAAAACTACTGCACTGTGTTGTTGAATGGTGGCATCATTCCTCATGTAGACATGAGATAAACTTGTAAATAAATAACCCAGAGTTGTTTGGTTCACCTGAAACAAATCATTCTTGCCAAATAAATCATTAGTTTTACAGACATAGCATCTGTTCTCAAGACCAGCACCATCTTGTCTATGGATTTTTGGTGACTAGCAGAGAATGTATGTAAATAACTTTTTTTGCTTTTATCATTCGGCCTCTTATTCAGAGCACAGGCTCTCTGTATACCCTAAGGCGAGAAAACCATTATCGTCAACCGCTTAAACCAAAGATTTTGAATATAAAGAAAAGGGGGGGTGGGCGTTTAAGGCAAAAGGAGAATCGGCTAGCGTTAGTGACAAGCCGAGTCTCCGCAAATCGCCCACGTTTAACCATGCCACCCAGTCGGCCCACAGGCGCAGACATGGTGACAAGAAAGACGCCGTGTGATTTATGAAAACAGCTCTGTGCCAGGGAGGCGAGGCTGTTTCTCTTTGTTCCTTTACCCCTTGGCACTAGCACTAGCTATAGACCATTAGCGGTTTCTGATTTTTGGAGGGAAATAAAGAATATGTTAAGGACAGAAGGGCAGATGGACAGTTTTTGCCTGGGTTTATAATGTTGAAGATATCAGGAGCCCACAACAGTGCAGACGTCTGTCTCTCTTGCTACGATGCTGCTTCGCGCCCCTCTAAACGTTTCCAAATGTGTGACCGATTATGCATCCTAGTTCTGTTTTATGTGCGGCAGCCAATGCAGATGCACACACACACACACACACACACACACATACATACATACACTTTTGTATGCACAGGAACAATTTAAACATGCATACAGCATAAAGAGGCATATAAATACCCCGGAGACACAAATGAACTGAGACATATAACCGCACACATGAATACACATACACATGAACTTGTCTGTGACAAAGAGGAAAAACCACAATGAAGTGAAGCCAACTAATCGATAAACTGTCCTCCTCTGCATGTTTAAAGTTAATGGTGTCTTTTTAATAGTTACTTTCTAATTAACGTAAAATAACAGTGAAACAATGAGAAACAATCTTAAAAAGTTATTCATATGATTTTTTTTAGTTTCTTCAAAACTGGTCATAACTCTTTAAAGTCAGTTACAAAAAGGTAGATTGGTCTAATTTGAATCCAGAAAGTAAGAGTAACTGATAACCCTAATTCGGCTAACTAGTAGTTGGTCAAACTAGTTTTAACGCAGTGGCTACACTCTAAAAAATGCTGGGTTAAATACAACCCAGTGCTGGGTAAAATAGGGACAAACCCAGCAATTGGGCTGTTTTGACCGTTAAATGGTTACCGCTGGGTCAAAACAACCCAATTGCTGGGTTTGTCCCTATATTACCCAGCACTGGGTTATATTTAACCCAGCATTTTTTAGAGTGTATGCTTATGCAACTGGCTCTTGGTTAAACAGGGTTGTAGTTAAATAAAGTGGGGGGGGAAATTCAATAAAGCTCAATTCTGTTGTCATGATTGTTCATTGCTGTAATTTCTGTATTCAATAGTATTTAAATCCTTCCATACTTCTATAAAAAGTAACCTCATCATTTGTTTCTGCAGGTTCAACAGATTTGAGTCCTTTTCCAGGCCAGTTTGAGCGTCAGTTCCCCGCTTTCTCCTCACTCACCGAGAGCCGATTTTCCAGTCCCAGAATGCACTACCCAGCCACCTTCACGTACACGCCCACCCCCGTCACCAACGGAATGTCCCTCGGCAGCGCTCACTACCATACCTACCTTCCCCCGCCGTACCCCGGCTCCACCCAGAGCCAAAGCGGACCCTTCCAGAGCAGCAGCACACCTTATCTCTACTACGGTGCCTCATCGGGCTCCTACCAGTTCTCTATGGTTCCAGGAGGAGACCGATCGCCCACTCGGATGATGCCGCCTTGTACTAGCGCGTCCACGGGAACCAGCCTGGTCAACCCAAACCTCCCGGTCCAGGCTGATGGAAGTGGGGGGGTGGAGGGAGACGGTAGTCATAGCAACTCCCCCACTCTGCTTCATCCTGCTGGCAGAATGGACGAAGGCGTGTGGCGGCCATATTGATCAGACAGTTACGTGAGCGTGGAAGCTCCAAAAGAACGGCATGGTTTTAAAGCACAAACCTTACTTGGATGTTCATCCTGTCTCGCTGAGCTACTTTCCCTCGCTAACATGAGTATTTATGAGCCTGTTGAAAGGGAAGTATTTTCTACATTGGACTTTGTTGTTGTAATACATTATTCTGGACCTTTTGACCTCTGGGAATCATTGTCATAGGCGGGATTATTTGGAATTGAAGGAATAGCGATGGATCGAGTATTTCATTAGCATTTTGTTGTTATTTACTTGTCTTGGCATGTTTTTAATATATCATTTAAAGCACTGAACAACACCTGTAACACAGTTTGTGATCAAATATATCTTTTTGTGCTTTTTTAAGTTAAGCATTTAAGTTATACGTATTTGATAAAAGGATTTAAAGTAACTTATAAAAGCCATAGATGAATTAATGTATTTGGAACTTGAGTCATGGAGGGAATATTTTTGTAAAGCATCTACGTTCAAGTTAATGCAACTCATTTACAGTAATTTAAATTTCTGTGCCTTAATTGATCACACAGAGTTGTATGTTGAAGTCGAATGCGTTTAAAACGAAATAGAGTCTCTGTGTCTAAGTACACTACATTTGTAAGCAGTTAATATTGCTTGATACTAAATGCTTTTTCACTGTTTTAAAGCTTTAAACCAAAGAAACAGCCACGGATGCTCAAAAGTGTTTGCCAATGTGCTAGATCAAGCTCTCTTTGATGTGCATGTGCTGGGATAATTTATTTAGCTTTTATGTTGCTTTATCAAATGTGGCTGGGAAAGGTTTCCAGTGGGGGAATATTGAAGGTTCTGGATGTGTCGTACACAATATTCTTTTCCTGATAACTGGAGCAATTCATATCCTCAGAAAAGAGGGGTAATGTACTCAGTTATGGCACTATATTACCAGTTGCAACAATGCAACTAGTGTTAAATTACTTTTTCCTTTTTTTTTTGGAATGGTATTTAAACCTTCAGTTTAAGTTGGGGGTCAGTAATATTTTTAAGAAATTAATATTCAGCAAAGATGCATTAAGTTGATCAAAAATGACAGTAAATACATTTACATGTATACATGAAAAAAAATCAATTTCACACTCAGTTATGGCACTATATTACCAGTTGCAACAATGCAACTAGTGTTAAATTACTTTTTCCTTTTTTTTTTGGAATGGTATTTAAACCTTCAGTTTAAGTTGGGGGTCAGTAATATTTTTTAAGAAATTAATATTCAGCAAAGATGCATTAAGTTGATCAAAAATGACAGTAAATACATTTACATGTATACATGAAAAAAAATCAATTTCAAATAAATGCTGTTATTTTTTATTCTTTAAAGAATCCTTGAAAAATATATGAACATATGAAAAGTTTTTCAATATTTCAACTACGTTTTCAGTTTTCAATGTTTATAAGATGTATTATTGTAATTGTTTTAAACATTTATAATAATAATACATGTTTTTGAGCAGCAAATCAGCATATTAGAATGATTTTTTAAAAGGATCATGTGACTCTGAAGTAATGATGCTGAAAATTCAGCTTTGAATCATGGAAATAAATTACACTTTAAAAAATATTCAGATAGAAAAAAAATTTAAATTGGAATAATATTTCACAGCATTACTGGTTTTACTCTATTTTGATCAAATAAATGCTCATAAAAAAAGAGACTTCTTTCAAAAACATTAAAAAATCTTACTGAGCCCAAACTTTTGACCAGTTGTGTAGCTACATTTTATTCCATTGATATGGTGGTACATTGTCAGTTTTGCTAATGAAAATCTTCATTATCAGCTCAGAAATGTGCAAATTAGCTTCATCATTTTCCCCCTAGTTGACCAGTCATTGACAGATTGATTTACCCAACAATTGTCTAACAGAGTTATATTTATCAAGTGCCTTACAGTTGGAACTATACAGACCTCACCAAACAACTGAAAGCTTTCCTCGAAGCAATGCTTATTATTTGGCTTGTAAAGCCCATATTTAAGCAATTCAATTCAAATAAACCAAAGCTCTTAGCATGAGTTGGATGTGTTTCTGAACTTCTTTACCTTAACAGTGGTCCAGTATTGCATCTCTGGTAGGACTAGTCATGGTTCATTTTGGCTGCTTCAAATCAGGTCCGTTGCTTGAATTCATCACAGGATCCAGGTCTGCATTCCCAGTGATCCCATCCTGACGGCCACACGGCTTCAAATCAGGGCATCTACCTATTAGTTGAAATAGCTGTGAGTGTACGAAATGTTTACAACGTTCAGAGACCATGTTGTATATTACAGGAGGTAAATACATCACCCTAGTTTTGTTGAATTATTATCTCATTTCTTCTTTTGTAAATTAGTATTTATCTGACAGGTTAACTGAGGGCAATTTGTAGCAAATTTGTCTCTGGTTCTTGCATGCTTTGTTTCCTTTGCACATCTGTGTTTAAATTATCTTGCTTTTCTTCCCTGTGAAGCCTGGTCTCTTTTATCCACGGATAGAAAAAGGGGTTTAAGGGAAATTATCATGACAACAGTGAAAGAAATTGGCTTTTTTTGATTGTTGTATGTTGTTATAATAGTTTTCTTTGTAAGAGAAATAAAAATAAATTTTTGCAATGATCTCAAAATTAGTATTCTATCATAATTTCCTGGCATTACTTTGTTCCTCTTTAAATATATCATCTCCGTCATTAAACTTTCTCCTCTGTCTCTTTTTCGCCGTTTGACGTTGATTAAAAGTCACATTGGGGCTTTAGGGAAGACTAATGGCCATGCGTCGGGTTGTTCCATTTACATATAGTTTCATTGCCTTATCAATGAACCTTGAAGGTACCTGGCTGGAGATGAAAGCTGCACTACTGTCGAACGCACTGACTTGGACCGAAGTCTGGATCAACATTTGCTTTGGATGGTTCTGGAAGTGCACGGTTGGCCTCAGTGCTGCGTTTGTCTCTCTGGTACTGATGTCTGTTAAATTGGAACTGTTACACATTAATTGAAGGAGCATTCCTGGGATTTCCATGAATATGAACTGAGTGAGAAAAGCAAGTTTCATGTTCACACTTAAGTTGTTCCGATCTGCATCCAGCAATTAATGAGTCAGGGACAACAAGGTCCTTAAAGGAGTAGTCCACCCAAAACTGAAAATTAGCTTAAAATGTACCCACCCTCTGGCCATCCAAGATGTAGATGAGTTTGTTTCTTCATTTGGAGAAATTTAGCATTACATCACTTGCTCACCAAAAAGACATCACAATAATCCACAAGTAATCCTCCAATCCATCAATTATTGTATTGTGAAGTGAAAAGCTGCATGTTTAATAAATAAATACATTATTAAGACGTTTTTAACTTCAAAACATTGCTTCTGGCAAAAACACGGGTCCTCTATCCTTAATATTGCTTTCTTTTTCCAGTGAAAAAGTAGTCTCATCTGAATCAGGAAAGAAATATGCACGGATCAAGCGCTGTTTACAAGCGTTATTATGGATTATGGACTTGTATTTTGGCCAGAAACTACGGTAAAACGCCTGATTTGTTTCTTACAAACACAGCTTTTCACTTCACAAGACATTTATCGATGGACTGGAGTGGTGTGGATTACTTGTGGATTATTGTGATGTTTTTATCAGCTGTTTGGACTCTCATTCTAACGATAGCCATTTATTGCAGAGGATGCATTGGTGAGCAAGTGATGAGAAGCTAAATTTCTCCAAATCTACATCTTGAATGGCCTGAGGGTTAGTAAATTCTCAGCATATTTTCATTTTTGGGTTAACTTTTCCTTTAATCTGGCTGGATAACAAAGAAATTGTTCAGAATGTTTCTTTGTTTTAAATGTATCAAGAATCTGTTCTGTATATTTCCAGATTTAAATTAGATTTTAAATCCAGTGTTTTCAGTGTGCTCTCAGACTTTTGGACCCCACTGTACATCATTAAATATAGTGAAGTGAAATCTGAAGTAATGCTGGGTGTGTTGAGTATTTGAGAGGGTGCAGTACCTGATACCATATTGTTCTTGGTCAAGAAAAACTCCCCCAGATTTTCCCTTTAATGTCAATCTTTCAATTACTGTCTTACCAAGTGAGAAGCAAGGAGAGAGACCCATCCACAAAGCAGTCAGCACCTCTGTGTCAAACAACCCAAGACAAACTTCACTCTGTCTGCAAACAGTCTGTGTTAGGGCACTAAAGAAAAGGCTAAATCTAAACATCTTTTAAACAAGCTAAATATACCTGAAAAGCAAAGTCACACATTTTAATTTAGTTTGTTGTTGTTGTTGTTGTTGTTGTTGTTGTTGTTGTTGTTTTCCTACACCATTAACAAATAGGTTTAAGCACAAATATAGCTCAATTTAGTTTCTGCTTAAAACAAAATTAAAAATCAAATGAAAATAATAATTCAAAGGAATAGTCCATCCAAAAATGAAAATCTGATCATTTACACAATCTTATGTTGTTCCAAAAATAAATAAAATCAACAATTATACAATGACTTTAATTTCAGCTGATAATGAACATAGAACAAAGTTCATCGAATGTCTAACCATCTATAAAGCAACTTTAAAGAAGACAATTGTGTCGATATTCAAATCAACTGAGTTTCATGTTGATTCCATTTCATTCAATAACTGTCAATGTTGTTAAAGCTCTTCAAAATTAACACGACTTCAAAAGCAGCTTTACCTATTAAGACAATAGTGTGATCCAGTTCAATTCATTTCTAATCAAGTAGTGTCAGTTTTGTTCTCATCCAGTAGCTTAAGGTTATTTTATAGTCAATACTTTGGTAATGAACGCAGTCATCTCAGTAGTTTTTAATGGGATTTAACAGCATGAGGAGTTCCAGATACAGTCACATTAGCTCAGCTGCGCCATCTAGTGCTTTAATATCATTGCTGTATTTTAATTTTGTTTTTCTGGACAGCGATTGACCCATTGCTCATCATGAGCTCTGTGCTGTCCTTGCAAATACTAATTCATATAATCATAAAAAGAGAGTGTAACGGCCAATAAATAATCCAAATAAGAATCATGATCATTGCATAAAAAAAGGTCAAATGCATTTATTTATTGAGCACGACCTCTATAAAGTTGTCTCCAGACAGTTCCAAAGTCAAAGTTTTTGTTTTATCCAGCTGTATTTACTCAGTGTAACTTATAACCAAGTGAAAGATATAACACCAACATGTCAGGAAAAAAAAACAGAATCAATGAGTTGGAAAAGGGATCACCCTCTTGTGTCAGTATTTTGTTGAACCACTTTTGCTTTAATTACAGTCTTTAGTCTGTTGGGATATGTTGGGATATGCAGCTGGATAAAACAAAAACTGTGTCCGTCTTCATTTCAGGCTGCAAAGCAACTAAATGTGATTATTTGAAGGGGGGGGGTGATTCTTTTCTATACCCACTGTAAATGATATAAAAACAAACTCCTTTGTAAAAACCTGAAGAATATAGATAAAAGTGAAAAGTTTAGTAAGTGCTACTGAAGATGAAATTTCTGGCTCAGTGCATGAGAATTAATTCAGTTTGAGAACATGGCCTGTGAAGATATGTATTATATTTGAAATCTACAGATGCAAATCGATAAAGTGCAATAAAATAAACACTTGCAAGTGTATTTTGGATGTTTTCTTTCCACTAATCTGAAACAACACATAATGTTTATTAATGTAAAGCCAAAAAGCCCAGAATTGACCAGTGCATGAAAAAACAACAAGAAACTTCAGAGTAGTTTTGGTCAAATTACACTCAAACCCACCAAATGATAATCAAGGTAGTTGTGGACCAAATGGCTCTCTTATCAGTACCATGGACAGCTACCAGATGAACAATAGATCTCATTGTTAAATCTATAGGTTATTGCCAGGAGTCTCGAGTTATCTTCCCTCTAACCTGTCAAAGGCCACTCAATACACGTGAGCGTCTCAGCGAAGAGCGACTTGCATATGATGGACAGAGTTCAGCAGCATGCCAAATATTCATGCAAAACAGCCTTTTTCCATAGGATTGAGCCAAACACTAAAATGTGAAATATTTGGAAAGAAACTCCATCTTGAGCCTCAGCCAGTCGCAGAGGAGCAAAGACATGTTTCTCGTCAAAGAAACGGCCCTATAAACCTTTTGAGGTGACTGAGTGTTAATTGAGAACTAATGAACTGGTAATGCAAACCGGTCAAATCACGTTTCCAGAGAGCTCCCATGATGAGTGACATATAGCCCCGGTGACATTATACCTATTATTTCCGATAATGTATTTTGGAAAACGACGGCGCAATCCTGCCCAATGTTGCAAGCCAAACCGTTTTATAGATGCCCAGGTCTGGTATTCATTTAGCCCCGTTTCCAAATATCCCAATGCATGTTATTATATTAATGGCAGATTTTATGGTTTATGACTGGAAAGTCAAACTTTTTTGATTTCCTGTGGAGCCTGCAATGATTTATATGGCTGAATGATAAAGTGAATTTACTTGACAGCCGAGGACTTGCGAGAGCTTCTGTGGGTAAAGCTGGGCTCAGGAACAGCAGATTGTGCTCTTATGTGGAGAGATATATCGTATGATGGAGCACCGAGAAGGAAACTCATCTGTCCCGGTTTCGTATGCAGGCACCAAGTCATGTCTTAAATGAATTAGGGTCCTCTCAGGCGCAACTGTCTCCGCATGCAGCCACATCCTGCCACTGCAGGAAGAGCAACATTTCCATACTTAAATGAAAAACTGAAATGACAATCTGTTTTTACTGAGGCTGTAATCACCCTTTCTGCTCACCATATGATTCCATGTTAAAAGCTAATGAAGAAAATCTCTTTTACAGGTCTGGTTTTGATCAATTACTTTTGAGGAAAATAATAATACAGCAAGCTCCATTATTCAAAATGAAATACAGCTGGTTAATAAATGTCTAATCTGAAAAATAACACACACACACACACACACACACACAAACTGCATTCTCTATACTGACAAATAAGGTCATTCTATGTTTTGTTTTTTTCAGTTTGATAAAGTAATAAATAAAGATTCCATTGTCGATTTAAAGATAAAATATGAATAATGTTTAAGTACATTAAAAAAGGTAACATCTAACTGATATTATTTAAATCAAAAATGTTATTTACAGTAGCATCACTGAATCAACCTAAATACAGTAATTCATGGTAAATCAGGTAAAAATTGCTCTTTAACAATTGCAGGCTACCACTTTTTAGTTTGTTCATTAAACGCATTGTGGGATATAATTATGGATTTAGAAATGCAACCATTATAACAGTTTTTTAAAAGCTGAAAATAATGCTGCAAATTTCTGAATATACTTCTGTATATATATAGATGTGTGTGTGTGTGTGTGTTTGTGTGTGTGTGCGTGTTTATGTGGTTTATGAGGACACAAATTTGTATAATAACATGGGTATGACATAGGTATTACATCGAGAAGGTGATTTATGAGGACATTTTCAGTGTCCCCGTAATTCAAAAGGCTTATAAATAATTCAGAATGAGTTTTTTTGAAAATCTGAAATAGCACAAAGTTTCCTGTGAGGGGTAGGTTTAGGGGTAGGGTTGGTGTAGGGCAATAGAAAATACGGTTTGTACAGTATAAAAACCATTACGCCTATGGAGAGTCCCCATAAACCATAAAAACAAACCTGTGTGTGTGTGTGTGTGTGCTAAACCTGACAAAATCTCCAAAAACCTCCCTTTGGGGACGTCATTTGTAAAACTGGTATAAAAATAAAGTAAACAAAGTTTTTTTTAAATTGTAAAAATGCAGAAAGTTTCCTGTTTAGGTGTAGGGTGATAGAATATACAGTTTGTACAGTATAAAAACCATTACGCCTATGGAATGTCCCCATTTAGATAGCTAAGTAAATGTGTGTGTGTGTGTGTGTGTGTGTGTGTGTGTAGCCAAGTCATATATATACTGTATATATATATATATATACACACATCTTTTTTGGTTTTTGTTTGCTCTAACAAAAAAATTATTAGCAAAACAAAAAGTAAGTATTCAATGATTGTTTTTAAATATACTTTCACTATAACAAATAAGTCAAGTCAAGTCAAGTCACCTTTATTTATATAGCGCTTTTAACAATACAGATTGTGACAAAGCAACTGAACAGCATTAATTAGGAAAATAGTGTCAATAATGCAAAATGACAATAGTAAACACT
>NW_015505557.1:190379-209911 GCF_001515645.1 Sinocyclocheilus grahami
CATCTGGGAAGATCGCGTCCTGGGTGCACCGGGCCTGTGCAGAGAAACACACGGAGTAGAGGTGGTGGGAGAGATAGCAGATAATACAAATGAAAAACATAAAATGCAATACATAATCTTTTGTTTTTGCTTTAACAAAAAAAAAATGACATGGTAGAAGTTGGCATTAGCTATTCAGTGACTTGTTGTTTATATATATAGGAATACAAATGACACCCAATTTGTAGAATTACCCCAAAAGTATCTGATTTCTCTGTGTTTGTGGATCTGGAGCGGATCCGTATGACAGGGTTCATATTAAACCCTACTGCTCCGCTTTGATGTCCAGTTCGTCTGCCAGACTGGAGCTCTGCAGAGCCAGAAATCCCTCTGGTTAGGTCTTCAGCCTTCTACCGAAGCCACAGGCGTGTGCCTGTCAGATCAACAATCTCCATCAAATCCCTCTGCATGTCAGTCACATGGCAACTTCATTACGATTGCGAGGGAAAACCTGATATTTTGTTTCTCCAAGAAAAACTCGGATTTATGTTTCTTCCACTTTGCTCTAATAAAATTTATATAATGCATTTGTGTCAAAATTCTGGAGACCAGTTCATTCTACTAGACCACAAATCAACAGTAAACTTTCATGTGATCCTAAAAACTAAATATTACTGAAATACGGAGAGGAACTGCAAACATACAACCAAAATTAGGCTAAATAGGGTGACTCGGAAGAGTCTTAGAAGTTCAGCAATAATATATGGTTTTGTATACTCAATAAATCTGAAGATATCCAAGGTTTTTTTGTTTTTTTTACTGTTGCGAGGTTTAGAACTGACTGACTGTTGTTTATATGGTCAAGTCACTCAGACACTAACAGACACTCATTCAAACATTGATTCATTCTCAGCTGTCACTGATTGTGGTAATTTAATACTTTGTTCATCTGGTTCACAGTCCAACCTTTGTTTGGACACAGTTGTGTACAATTTAAGATATGTGTCTGGCTGTACCACAGACACATTGTTCAAAATGGGATTAGAATGTCATGTAGCTGTAATACCTCCATCTGCTGGATATGTTCTGCAACTGCATGCCTTGAGAAAAGGTTTAAAGGGGTCATATGATGCTTTTTAAAAGATCATTATTTTGTGTATTTGGTGTAACAGAATATGTTGACATGCTTTAATGTTCAAAAAACACATTATTTTTCAAATACTGTACATTATTGTAGGTCCTCTATGCCCCGCCTCTCTCAAACACTTCATTTTCTATAAATTCCCTCCTTCCGACAAGCGCAGTCTGCTCTGATTGGCCAGCTGACCCAGTGCATTGTGATTGGCCGAACACCGCAAGCACTTGACGCCGTAAATGTGATCTATTCTTCACCCAAAACTATCATAAGAATTCAGAAAACTAAACTTGAAATATTATAGCATGTGAACCACTTTTTTTTAATTTTTTTTATTTTATTTTTTTATTTTTTATTTTTTTTTTGTGAACCACTTTTGATACTTACTGCTTTTGGTCTTTTTTTGAGTGTGACATTTTACAATTGGTGTCTAAATGAAAGCTTGTTTCCACCAGACAATAAAAAAAAAAATTTATAAACAAAAGTAATTGCAACTTATCTCATAATTCTGACTCTTTTTCTCCCCTCACAATTCCATCTGAATTGCAACATAAACTCGCAAATCTGAGGAAAAAAGTCAGAATTGTAAAATGTAAACTCGCAATTACGATTGACTTGCAATTCCAAGATATAAACTCGAAAATCTGAGGAAAAAAGTCAAAATTGTCAAATGTAAACTCGCAATTACGAGTTTATGACTTGCAATTGCAAGATATAAATTCACAATTGTGAGAAAAAGTCTGAATAGTGAGTGAAAATGTCTCAGTTACCCTTTGTATTTCATGGTGAAAACAAGCTTCCATACATCAGTGATATTTCAGCTAAATTTGGCGGGCAAAAGGGTCCGTTGTCAATAAAGCAATGTATGAAGCACAGATCACACAAAAGTCACACTTTCAGTGTGGCGAATTCACATAACCAACTGGAACATGAGTGAAATCTGCATAGAGAACATTTTTGCTCTTACGTGAAATTCCCGAACACAAACAGATGAAAATGACTGAATTTCGTCCACAAAATTTCTCAGATCAGCGCTAACTGTGACTGCACTTTTATTGTGTTGAAAAGAGCTGCTGAGACATTCCTCCTAAGATTTCCTTTTGTGTTTCATTGTAGAAAAAATAATACTAAGTTTGAATGACAACATTTTTATTTTTCAAAAAAAATGTATTTGCAAATTTGAGCATTGACTAGAGACAGTGAGCTACTGTCTCCGTAGGGTCTCCTCCGTGAGGACTTGTGAATCACTTGAGTCTGTACAAACAGAATAGAGTTACAGCCCTGGACAAGAGTGAGACATGTTTGACATTAATGCTGCATTGTATATTATCAGAAACGCTGAATGTGGACGCAGAGATCCAAAGCAGAGAATGTTTAAGAACTAATTACGAACCAGCAAGGCACAAGACCTATAGCATATTTTCTTGTGTGGAAAAATATAGCAGGCTCCATTTATTTTTCTGCTCTGTTATTTCTGGATGGCTCCTACTTCTGGTAAATAGTCCCATTCGCTATTGTAAATCTGACGGGCACAGGTCTTCGGAGACTTTTGAGGCTCTTTTAAGGAAAAATAGAGACAGGCTTGGATGGCTTTTTGCCATAATGAGAGAGTGGAAGCAAAGGGAGTGCTTTGATCCATGGCCTGAAAGCTCATGTTTAAATCTGTTAGCAGACATCACTCATTTTTGCCCATGGATGAAACAACCAGATCAAAGTCTGTTTCTTTACGTTTAATGGACAATGAAACCCAGTTTAGATGTCTGTGACATACCATCAGCTAATATAATAGCACTTTCACCACGTTAAGAAAACATATATATAACTTTTTTAAATATATATATATATACATGCATATTTCTTCAATAATTTATCTAGACACAGACAGACAAATAGTCATATAGATCTAGTGCAATGACATTCATACATTTTCTGAGTGGCTTAAGTATCCAAATGCACTCGGAATAATCCAGAAATGTAACTGCACAATTAACACTCAACATTCAATTACAATAAATACCCATTTCCTTACACACAGCTCCATATAACTGTATCAATTAGCAAAAATGTGTGCGCAGGGAAAAATAAATAATACAAGTCAAACTGTGAAAATATTATTTTATTCATAGAGCTTCACTCGGAATAGGCCTCTCTGGCGCCACACTCTCATTTCATTTCAAACGCTTGTCCAAACCACACAAGAGCAGGAGCTCCACAAGGACCTATCATGGGCCCTATGATATTCCAGCAGTGCTAAGTGGAGAGGAGGAGACCTGGACAAACGCCCGATCAGATTTCCTTATTCTCCATTTCGGTGGACCGCTGTGTGTCGTGAATCTCCTTTCCATCTCAGCTTGTTAATTTCTCATACACGGGGTTGTGAATAAATATTTAAGTGATATATCCAGTGCTGATTGATATTAAACACTTTGAGATAAAGTGAGCCAAAACAAAATGAGAAGACAAAATGATATGAGTTGTGAGGAATAACAGAGGAAAGTCTGAACAACTTGTACTTTACAAGGAAATTACATGATGAGGCAATGAAGAATTTTCTTTAAACAGTTTGCGAAAACTCTGCTACTGGCTTTAAAAGAGCAGGATAGTAATGTAGAAATGATCATTAACAGCATTCATAAGCTGTATTTGGCATATATTAAATTAGCACCTCATTAAATGCACCTAAAACAATTTTTTTAGTGCTCCTTCAGAATTATTATTTTTTTTGCATGAAACATGTACAAATCCAACATTTATATATGATTGGTTATGAAGCTGCCCAGGATGTACCTTTTTAACCTTACCTTTTTTGTAAGTTTATCCTACTGCTCACATCAAATCTTTTTATCCGTTATACACAAATAATAATGAAAACATAATGGAAAGCAATATTGACAGACATTGTAAAAGCATAGGAGATGTGAGTGTGAATAATTCTTACAGACTTGAAATACTTGAACAAGCTTTTTTTCAGCTGTCATGTATGACTGATAGAAAACAATCAGAGAGGTTATGTAATGCACCAATTCTTGAGTACTGGGACAAAATAGGTTCAACAAAAAAAGTTAAAAGTTTATATAGAAAACAGTTAATTAAATTGTAATAATATTTCACAATATTACTGTTTTCACTGTTTTAAATAAATGCAGCTTTGGTGAGCATAAGAGACTTCTTTTGAAAACATTTAAAACCCCAAACTCCATGAAATTCCACGGATTGCTTTACGGCAGCAAAAAATTTATGTGTACAGCTATCCACTGTAATTACGGCAGTCAGTTCCACTCACTTAACTCTAGGGGACTCAAAATTTACAAAAAAAAAACTATAAAGAGTTGCTTTAAAGTTAAAATTGCTTTTCTTAAAAGATCACATATCTTGCATTATTATGGGTTGAGGTTTTGCTGGTTAACAGTTTCCCCCTAAATGTCTGGCAGCAAACTGCATCTTCTCCATTGACTGTCCTCCGTGAGTGCAAATGTCCGCCAAAATTGTCATTGAGATTAATAGGAATGCTAACGGTTAGCTCTGACCAGGTATTACAGGCCTCCTTGGTTACCCCCCAAACACTGCAGGCCAACTCTAGTGACAAGTCCCCCTTAGCGCTTCAACTCACCTTCACTATGTGGAGCTTTGGCAGCAGGTTGCAGTCTGCCAGAGTCAGCTCATTCCCGTCCAGGAACTTGCGGTTGGAGGCCTTCTCCTCTTCCATGCTGTCGGCATCTACCTCATCAGGCAAGGGACTGTTCAGGTAGTCGTCAAGCTTCTTGAGTGCCTTTGTCAAACCCTTCTGCAGAGCTAACAAAACATAACACATTTCTTAATAACCATTCTGTTATTGCACAGTATTTGATGGTGAATGGTAAAATTAGGGTTGCCAAAAATTCTGGAAACATTTAAAATATGTATGTTGGTGACCATATGGTCAATATAATATATATTTTTTTAAATATTGGTGTTAATCTGATTAGGTTGCGATTAGACTGTTTTTTTTTCTTATTAATGTTATAATATTAATACAATATATATATTTAAAAAACAGTATATACACTTTAGTTTGGGTAAGATATGTTTTATGCTCACCAAAGCCTTATTTGTTTGATAAAATAAAAAAAAAGTCAAAACAATAATACTGTGAAATATGACCATTTAAAATAACTTTTCTATTTTAATATATTTTCAAATGTAATTTATTGATGTTTTATTATAAGTTTTAAAAACTTGTGTGAATGTTTTGTGAAAATATATATATATAAAGTGCTGCTTGAAAGTTTGTGAACCCTTTAGAATTTTCAATATTTATGCATAAATATGACCCAAAAAATCATCAGATTTTCATGCAAATCCTGAAAGTTGACAAAGAGAACCCAATCGAACAAATGAGATGAAATTATATACTTTGTCATTTATTTATTGAGAAAAATTATCTGGTGTTAAATATTTGCGAGTGGCAAAAGTATGTGAATCTTTGCTTTCAGTATCTGGTGTGACCCCCTTTTGCAGCAATAACTGCAGCTAAACATTTCTTGTAACTGCTGATCAGTCCTGCACAACGGCTTGTAGGAATTTTAGCCCATTCTTTAACCAGTCTTTGGTAGAACGACTCGTGTGCTTGGGATCGTTGTCTTGCTGCATGACCAACTTTCTCTTGAGATTCAGTTCTCGGACAGATGCCCTGCCATTTTCCTTCAGAATTTGCTGGTATAGTTCAGAATTCATTGTTCCATCAATGTTGGCAAGCCGTCCTGGCCCAGATGCAGCAAAACAGGCCCAAACCATGATACTACCACCACCATGTTTCACAGATGGGATAAGGTTCTTATGCTGGAATGTAGTGTGTTCTTTTCTCCAAACATAACACTGCTCATTTAAACCAAAATGTTCTAAACATTTCTCCAGTAGCCCTCTGGTTTGTCCCCATGATCTTTAGCAAACTGCAGATGGGCAGCAATGTTCTTTTTGGAGAGCAGTGGCTTTCTCCTTGCAACTCTGCCATGCACACTGTGGTTGTTCTGTGTTCTCCTGATGAGGGGCTCATAAACATTAACATTAGCCAATGTGAGAAAGGCCTTTAGTTGCTTAGAAGTTAGCCTGCAGTCCTTTGAAACCTAGTGGACTTTTACACGTCTTGCTTTTAGAGTGTTCTTTGTTGGTGGAGCACTCCTGTGGAGGGTAACAGTGGTCTTGAATTTCCTCCATTTGTACACAATCTGTCTGACTGTGGATTTGGGGAGTCAAAACTCTTTAGAGATGGCTTTGAAACCTTTTCCAGCCTGATGAGCAACAACAGCTCTTTTTCTGAGGTTCTCAGAGATCTCATTTGTTTGTGCCATAATACACTTCCATCAGACTTTGATAGATCCCTGTTCTCTAAATAAAACCGGGCACACACTGACACCTGATAGTCATCTCACTGATTAAAAACACCTCTGAACAGATGGACTCTAATTTCACCTTCAAATTAACAGTTAATCCTAGAGATTCACATACTTTGCTGCTCACAGATATGTAATATTTGATAATTTTCCTGAATAAATAAATGACAAAGTATATATTTTTTATCTCATTTGTTTGATTGGGTTCTCTTTGTCAACTTTCAGGACTTGCATGAAAATCTGATGATTTTTGGGGTTATATTTATGCAGAAATATAGACAATTCTAAAGGGTTCACAAACTTTCAAGCAGCACTGTTTGTTTTTCTTTTTTTTATTTCCCCACAAAAATATTAAGCAGCACAATTTTTTTTCAGGAATCTTTGATGAATAGAAAGTTCAAAAGAATAACACTTACTTGAAATTTAAATCTTTTGTAACATTATAAATGTCTTTACTGTCACTTTTGATCAATTTAATGCATCTTGCTGAATAACAGAATTATTTTCATTAAAAAACATTTAAACTTTTGAATGGTAGTTTAAATATTAAATATTTCTATGTATGTATTTATTATTATTAAAAAAGCATTTTCTTTGTCTGTACCAAGTTCCATGTGTACATTGTTTAAAATCTGGCAAAACTCCAAATAAATTTCAGTCATCATAGGTTATCAACCACAACAAAAATATAATAAATATTTGAAATCGCATCAGCCAAAATGTCTGTATCAGCACATCCCTACTGAAAACGTAACCAATCTTAAAAAAAAAAGAACAGTTCTCATACATTCAATGCTAAAATATATAGGATATTTATAGTACTATGGATTTCATATAGAGTTAACTGAATTTAACTTTGCCCAGTTTCATTGTACTGACCAAAATACAATAAATCCATTCATTCATTCAATCAGATTGATCCGGTTTGACATGCATACCTTCATTCACATCTGGCTTAGTGTTTTTTATGAAAGCTGAGAACTTTGCAAATATGTCATTCCCAGCTGTGTTTGACTCCCTGTGCCTGGCTGCAAGTTTGGGGTACCTTGGACACAAGGAAAGGTACATAGAAAAACATGTGTCAGTATTCTTTACAGTTCTAGTTCACAGTGGTTTAATGTGATGTTTAATACAATATACACTGCGTAAAAAGTCTAGGGTTGCGGTTCTTAACTGGTGGGTTTTGACCCAAAAATGGGCTGTAGGCCTGTTCTCAAAGGCCATAGAAAAAAAATACGCTAAATGCAAATAAAGAAATAAAAAAGAAATGCTAAATAAATCATTTTGATAACCTCTCCATTTAATTTGCTCAGGCTGTGATGCTAGATATTACATTATTAGTAATATTAATAGATTTGAAATGTTGTTTAGTTGCTAAACAGTTTTGGTGCTGTGTTTGACCATGATTGATGTCCAATGTAAAATCTGGGTTCTGAAGCAAAACCAGTTGAGAACAGCAGGTTTAGAATTTCTATGCAGTCACAATTCGTCTCTAGGGTATTTGTAAAAATTTGCTTACTTTGGTGGTGCCAAAACCTCCTCCAGAAACTCCTCGATCTTGTTAATGTCTGTCTTCAACTCACCGTTGAAGGTCAGGAAAGGAGGGTGAGTGCCTGGAGCCAAATTGTGCAAATCAGCTGGTTTCCTGAATTAAAATAAAAGAACATTTTATGAACTTCTTAATTTTAAGAATTTTAATTTTAAACCAGCCCAGCATTGCACTGCATAAAAAATGCAGATATTAGATTCGATTCGATTCTTTTTCATTTTCGTATTCGTATTTGCAAAGAAAAAGTCTAAAATATATTTTCCTGCTTTGAGCTTTGACATGCAAAATTGATCATATTTTAACAATATCACTGTTCCATAACCTAGAACTGATTTTTTGGGGGGTTTTCCATTTTAATATCCAATTGAAATGTCATTTAATAACATGAAGATGTGACATTTGTTATTGATATACTTATTCAAGTTTCATGCCATTTAATCTCAGATCAGTGAAGTTCTCACCTCTTCAGGTCGACAGTGGTGACGTTAAAGACCACACCTTTGAGCCAGAGGATCATGAAGAGGCGTTGGGAGAAAGGACAGTTTCCGATGCTCTCGCCATCACAACCAGCCTACAAATACAACAACACATCTTTACATATACATCACCTCCAGGGATCAGTAAGTCTTAATTTATCTCAATGCCAATAACATGAGCCAAAGATGTGGTGGAGACCAGTTCTCATGTTCTAGAGCAAGGAGACTGGATTGAGAATGATAAAGTGTCATGGCGCCCCCTGCTGCTGCTTCAAAGTTTCAATGGACATTGAGAACAGTGTTTACCTGAAGTCTAACTACAAGGAAATTTTCAAGTAAAATAAGAATCACTTTAGAATTATATTAAATAAAATCAGTTTTCCGCATTCATTAAATTGGTTTTAGTTACAGGCATTTTATATTAAATGAAAATCTAAATCCTTAAAGGAGACATTATGCCCCTTTTTACAATATGTAATAGAAGTATCTGGTGTCCCCAGAATGTGTCTGTGAAGTTTCAGCTCAAAATACTCCATAGATCATTTATTATATCATTTTGAACATGCCTATTTTGAGTGGAAGCAGAAACACGCTGTTTTTCGGGCCAGGCTCTTTAAATGCAAATGAGCTGCTGCTCCCCGCCCCTTTTTCCAGAATAGAGCTGCGCCTTTACAGCTCGGACCTGCTAAAAACGTTTGTTTTGGTTCTGATTATCATGTTTATCGTGCTGAAATCATGCGTTTTAAACCATATGAGTTTAAACTTCTTATATACGGTTTTCTGAGCGCACACATCCGAAGCACACGGACAGAAAGCGGCTGTCACAGCATGTGAGTACTAAACTGAGTTCTCATTCACACACAAGTTTACGTTAAAAACACACATGAGTTACAAAAACAGTCGGTTATGTCTATGAAGGTAAACAGCTGGGAAATAAATCACATGTTTATTTTAGATCTGTGTGGCAGCAGCAATATACAGTAAATAAATCAATAAATCCACTGCTCCGTTTCCTCTGAGGCTGGAACTCTAAATAGTGTTCTGTGCTCATCTGTACAGCCAAAGACAGAACAGTTAGCATGTTTTGCTCAAACTTTCGAACCGTTGTCGCTTGCAAAATCAAATGACAGAGCCATGGGTGGAAACTTACAGATTAAGAGGCGGTAATATTATAATGAGATCCCTTTGCCACGTCACCAAGCGAGCGAAATCAGTCTCGCTCATGTTTCAGAGTCTTGCAGAAAAAGGCTTACCAAAACAAAGTTACTGGGTTAATCTTTTTCACGTTTCCTTGGTTGATATATGCACCGGGGACCTGATTATAGCACTTAAAACCTGGAAAAGTCATATTTTCATGATATGTCACCTTTAAATCTCAGAGGATATAGCAGAGGTTTTCCAAAAAGTGGGCATAATGTATTGCATGTGAGCTGTGTTCCTTGAAATAGTAAATATTATTATTATTATTTCTTGTGTTTCACATAGTCATTAACAATTACATTTACATTTATGCATTTGGCAGACATGTATCCAAAGCAAATTACATTGCATTCAAGGTATACATTTACATTTTATCCATTCTTTCTTTCCTTGGGAATCAAACCCATGACCTTGGTTTTGCTAGCACCATACTCTGTTTGAGATATCATATGAACTATTTCTCTCAAGAACTTATTATTATTTTTGGAAAATAGTATTATTTCACCTAAAACCTTAAATCAGTTCACCTTAAACTGAAAATACGGTCATCATTTACTTACCCTCAAATTTTCCCAAATGTATATGAGTTTCTTTATTCTATTGAGCACAAAAGAATATATTTTTAAGAATGTGGGTAACCAAAACAGTTGACGGTAGCCATTAACTTCCATAGCTTTGAAAAAAATAGTATGGAAGTCAAAGGCTACCGTCAACTGTATGAAAGAAATTCATACAGGTTGGAATCACATGAGGGTGAGTAAATGATTAATTTTTATTTTTGGGTGAACTATCCCTTTAAAACTTTTTAGGTCAGGAACATAAAATATACGGTAATTTCTTTACAGTGAAACAGCCACACTAGCTTCAAAAAAGTTGTTAATGTTGTATTTTTGTTTAACACACATTTTTATTTTTTCACACACAAAACAAAAAAAGGTTTTTAGTTCATAATCTAATCTGATCAATAATTGTCAGACCACTGCAGTTCCATCATTGACCACCTCGAGGTCGCCGTCTCCCTTTTAAAATACCCTGCTTTAGATTGGACATCACTGAACTGGGGCAATCAGCAACAACAAATGTGCTTATGCTCATTTTAAAATCTTAATTGAAATGCATAATTTTCATTTACTCAAAAATTAGTATTACAGATTACACAGTTACTCTAATTTAACTCATTTAGTGATAATCACCAAAGTTCTTCATTATGGAGAGTACAAATGACCTCGGTTATCAGTCAGTGACAGTGCTAATCACATTCACACTGCTACTGTATGCTTCAGCAGCAGTGGAGGAGATCAGGTGTGCCAAAACAGCGGCACCACTATCACGAGACCAGCTATAGCTTACACTGTGACATAATACCCAGCATGATATGAATTATGCACACTGCATTCATTAACTGGAGGCCTGGTTGTAAGAAGAACACGAGGAGCATTCTGTCAAATATATAATAGGTATACAGTGTCCACTAGTGAAAATACTTCTGTTTTGCATCTTTTTAACACAGTTTGTTTTCATTACATGGTTCAAAAAGAATCGTGGGAGAAAATACATTGCAAAACACAGTCAGATAAATGAGGCAGATGGTATGTGAAAGCTCAGGGCACTTCCATTTCCACTCATCTGTCCATTCTGGCAAATTCAGAACAGAGAGAGAGAACTGGATGCAGAACAATGAGCTGCTACAATCTAGAAAGCGCAGGACAATAGGTCATTTGCTATAGGACCGGTTGCTCTGTTGGACGGCAGTTCAGGGCTGTAAACAGACTGGGGTGTGACTGACTGACAATACATTGTGTACAGGATTTATAGTGTTAAAAAGAAAGATTAGTGCATGGAAGAGGATTTGTTTGTTTCTAACATTTCTTTTTTTAATTAAGTTGCTTCAGCATGGCTGCCATTGGAACACAATGAAAACAATGCATTCACTTTAATCATATAATCATAACAGAAGCATGTAGTAGTGCATTGTCAGTGTACTGTATGTGTATGTTTGCTTTATAAGACTTTTCATATGTTGCTGCTATTTTCCCATAATATTCAGATCCAGTAAGTTTCATGCATTGTTTGCAATGATAGATATTACTTTTAAAAACTGTATTGCATTTGTGTGTATGGTGATAGAAACTTGTACAGAATATACAGTAGTCAACCTTTGAAGTGGATCAAAAAGTTCATCAAAGTTGTCCTAAGACAAGAATGGGTATTGTTTTGGTTTTAGGACAACTTTGATGAAAGGTTTTGATCCACTTCAAATGTTGACTACTGTATATATATGCTGAATGTGAATGCTCATTTCTTTCTTAAATCTTTAAAAACCCTAATAATTAAATTTAATAACACTGTTAAATGAAATCTGATGATTATCCATTTTTCATACTGTACATTATAGTACTGTACACTTTTACCATTTAAAATGACTGATTTTAGTTTTCAGTGTTTTAATTTTAATTAGTATAAAATAGTAAAATATTTAAAAAGTTTTGTTTAGACAAAATACTTTTATTTTCAGCCATTTATCAGTTACTGACCATATCATGAAAATAATTATTATCTTGTTGGTATTTATTGATTGATTTATATCAATGCATTTCTTACAAAAACATCAGAATGAGAATTACTGAGGGTATATTATTTTAATACCACCTTTATATGCAACCAATAATCTATTTAAACCAATGTGCGAGAATTACTGGCAATTATACATTACTCTACTTACAACCTGGTCATGACCTTAGTCAAATATGCTCATGTTACTCTAAAACAGCTACTGAGTTACACTGACTTTATAAGAGCCTTATAACTCCATAAAGCTCATTCTAAATGCTAGATTTCTCTCCTTACCTTGACAAATAACTCAATATCAGGTTCTTGACCGTCTCCCATTGTAGACACTTTCTTTGATTCAGGTATCTCTCCTGATCTGTCACCTACATCCTCCCAGCAGTATTTTGCAGATATTTGGGTTAAATGTCAACGTTTTGCCACGCTCTCTTGGATTCTGTTTGTTCTGTTCTTGACGACCAGCCAAAGGCACCAGGTGTTGTGATGTCAGCTAAAGCCCAGATGAAAGGTGAATCTAGCTCTCTCCCAAACACGAGTGATGTAAAAGAGAGGGAATAGGTGAGAGGCTTTAGTTGGGGGCGGGGCTTTACTCTGCCCTGCCCCTGCCACAAATAGCTCTGTTGAGCTTGAGTGGCAGTTGAGAATATACCAGAACTGTAACTGTGATGTTGAGAGATGACCTTTAAACCATCTATGGTATATATATGTTCATATACATAGATTGCATGTAAAATTTCTGACCAGAAAAATATATAAGCTCATTGTTTAGAGTCTCTGCCACTTAACTCATGCACCATCCTGTCCCTGTGTAACTATGTGACATGTTCATGGCCCAGAAACTCTGAGTAGAGGAATGAGTCACATGCACTTTTAATGCAGTCCAAGTCACAGGCAGCATGCTGGCAGGCAACAGCAGGTTGTATTTGATCATCTTGTGGAGCCCAGGAGAATAAGATTCCCTGTTAAATTTTTTATGAGCTGGCTTTGGTTTATAGTGTGAATTTGTGTTCACAGTTTTTGGATGAGACTGATATGAGTGAAATAAAGATTACTCATTTGCTTTCCCAAAATAGAGCTGACTATCTTAGATATAAGTGAAATTGATATGTGAATACTAAACATGTAAATCACCATTACTATGCGTGGTCTGTTTCTTTAGCTTCAGACTGCTTTTAACCTTTAAATGTGCAGTGCATTACAATGCAACTTGTTTCCAATATTGTAACCACCTGTGGGATAAATATGTTGCCAAATTATCAAATAAAAATGTTACGCTGCATTGGATGAAATGCAGTATATATATATATATATATATACACTGAACAAAATTATAAAAGCAACACTTTTGTTTTTGCCCCCATTTTTCATGAGCTGAACTCAAAGATCTAATACTTTTTCTATGTACACAAAAGGCCTATTTCTCTCAAATATTGTTCACAAATCTGTCTAAATCTGTGTTAGTGAGCACTTCTCCGACATAATCCATCCACCTTACAGGTGTGGCATATCAAGATGCTGATTAGACAGCATTATTACTGCACAGGTGTAGTAAAACAACTAAAACTACAAATGACATATATATATATATGTATGTATATAACTACTAAAAAATTACAAAATAATTTTAAATAAATAATATAAAATTCAAATACTGATTCAAAATATGAATAAAAACTATAATATTATTTAAATTATATTAAAATAGCACTAAAAACAACATGCTACAACTGCTGTGTTTGTAAAGATAATGACCCAATTACAAGGTGCCATTTATTAAAATGCTCCAAAAAAAAGTGTCTTAAATCTCATCATATTATGCTTTTACATCTTCTTAAGGACCCCAGTATTAAAGATGTTAAGTATGAATTAAATTTGGACATTATTAACATCATTATTCTCTTGGAAATGTATTCATGTGCTACAAGCGGATGCGTTAGAATTTATCATAGTAGGCTGAACAGCTTCCTCTACTGGTAGAATAACAATATTCATGCTACAATATAGGAAGCATCTGGCAAGTGGCATGTTATTTTCTAACAAGCTATCTAAAACCATTTAAACTTTGCTAGAATTATAATGGCAACTAATAATGCTTCATAATAATGTTGTAAATTAAACCTGATGCAGGCAAAATTACACAGGCTTTCCATACAATGCATTTCATTTAGATATATGTATCAGTATATATTTTGGGAAATATATTAATCAATTTTGATGTAAAAGCATATTAATTTTCAAGTAGGAAAGCAATTTTCCTCAGTTATTCAAATGGCCTATGACCACAGGTCACATCACTGCTAATGTGTCTGAGTGCAACAGAAGATCATCTTTCACCTTAGATGAGTTGAAATATGAGTTAAATAATGCCACTGGATGAAGAGCTTCAGATTGAAGTCCAACTAAACATTCTCAGTAACAGGTGAGTCTCAAACACATTTTTTTTATGGCTCAGTTCCCAACAGGTTAAATATAATCACTGCAGTTAATAATTAACTTCTGCATCGTGCATATTTGCTGGAGTGTTTTGGCTGAGCCAAAGTGCTAAAATTGTTTTAAAATAGCTATGTGTTTTAAATGTTCAAGGTCACACTTGATCAAAGTAGCAATTGTGTGGGAGGATCTGATTATCTGTATCTGATTATCACATTGCTGATGCTGCTTGACATTTAAAAACCAGAAATGGACACCGTCACTAAATCAGAATCTTTTGCTCCTAAATAAATAGATTTTCATTTTAAACTGAAATACTATTTTTTGTATTTTTAATAACGAGGTAAAACTATTGCATACTGTAAATGTAAGTAAATGTGCATTGTAAAATGTCAATATCGAATCTAATCAGTAACCACCAACATCTGTAACATTTAGTAAAGGTGGCTATGTAAACTTTAATAAAAACCGTCTGCCTATGACAGTTCATTGCCCCATTATGTGCAGCCAATAAGATTAAACTCTTAACCAAGGCCAACACTTACTTGACCAATGCTGTTATGGTTTTTAGTTTACAGTAATTTATGTAAGTTCTCTTGAATAAAGGCAGCCTTGCGCTGTGCCACTCAACAACAACTACTCCTTTATCCATACTTTTTTATGACTATATGTGGCCATAAAGTAGTTATGTAATGTTTGAATTGTTCTGAGGGTTTGTTACGTGCAAAATGTGTATCACATCCTGGTGCATCTGTGATTGCCATTTTCAATAATAAACAGATAAATATACATTTATTCTTGATGCCATTGATAGTGTGACACGTTTGTCATGGAATGTGATATAAACATGAGTATGAAAAAGCCTCAATCCCACAATCACAGTGGCTCAGTCGGCTGAGTGACCACATCATGTACAGAGACTAAAGTGATGGGCAAAGAGAGGCCAAGAGTTCATTTACTCAGGTCAGGACTTCAAGTTAATGATTATTCATATTGCCTGTCACAGTGAACCTTCCAAATGAAATGCAATCGGTTCAGGATGTCTAATTCTGATAGACTGTGAGCAAGCCGAGGAACTTTTGAAAACCCTATCCACGTTAATGATCAAGAGGAAAATCTTACCTGAATGAATCATACCAATCGTTTTTGTAATGTTTAGGCCATTGTGCTTAACATTGATTTGTATCTGTTGAATCATTAAATACCTGCTACATCAGGGGTGCCCAAACTCGGTCCTGGAGGGCCGGTGTCCTGCAGACTTTAGCTCCAACATCAATCAAACACACCTGAAGCAGCTAATCAAGCTCTTATAGGCATACTAGAAACTTCCTGGCAGGTGTGTTGAGGCAAGTTGGAGCTAAACTCTACATGACATCGGCCCTCCAGGACCGAGTTTGGACACCCCTGTGCTAAACTAACATTTACATCCCATTTCTTCATTCAAACTTGTTTTAACTGCATTCCAATCAGCCTGATTTTCTTTTGCATTCTTGAATGTCAAACTATTTTTCATTTACATAAAACGGAATGAATTCATAACTGCTTTGGACTGAGATTGAGCAGGGTTTACCAAATGAGGCTTGAGAGATTGTGATTGAAATGCTGAAAATGATTCAGTGGGATTTATCGTTTTATTTGTTATGATTATGATAATTATAGTTTAGCATAATTTGTCTTTTTTTTTTTTAAGATATAACATTGGAGTATTATAATTTAGTTCAAATAGGGGCTCAGGGTTAAAAAAAAAGGAAAAAAGCTGGGCGTGTAAGGTTTGACGATTCATTTTCAGGTTGTCTTCACATTGTCTTTCAGGGCCAAAGGTAAGCAGAAATATGAGTGCTATCACAAACCACACCCAACTGACCTTCAGACTGACCATGTAACGCCAATTTTAATGCCTTCTTTCTTTAATAAAACTAAATCAAATCAAAAGTTTAGGTTATTTTATGCAGCTGTCAAACCAACAGCCCTTACCTTGACAAAAAGCGCAATATCAGGCTGATTCGGGTCGGGAACTGCAGCTGTCTCTTCCACGGTGCTGTTCTCCACGTCCTTCAGGCTGTAGTCAACTACCTCCTCGGGTTCTGGAGATCCGTCTTCTGGGAGACTGTAAGCCATGAGCAGGTCTTCGTGGACCAGTGAGGGCTGGTCATCACAAGGGTCTCCAGTTTCCTCTAAAAATGACGACCCGTTAACATCTCCATTCGACAGAGACGCCACCATGATCTCGCTTTCGAGCTGCTCTCCTGGTTCACTGGATGGTGAAGGCTGTTCTTCTTCCTCTTGAGATGTTCCTCTCGTATTTATGTAGTCTGGGTACGGTTGATTGAGCGTGCTGTACAACGGTTCCTCTGGAATTTCTGTACTCGTGCCTTGATTCTCATATTTCGGCTCTGGGTTGCTGTTAATGTTCTCATACGGCCTCTCATATATGTTTTCGTTCGTCTCTTCGATTTGTTCATATAAGTTTTCTTGGGCGTTTGTGGCCATGATTAAAGCTCTTCCAGGACTGTGGTGCGAGGACGTCTGGAGAAGTTGGAGCCCTCACCTGTTGCAGCGAAAGATGACAGGTCACTTATAAAAGAACTTTGCTCGATGATTATGTCATAAAGTGACTCCCGGCTAGGTCTTCATATCCTCTTGAGATCCAGCCAAAACATGAAGAAAAAAAAGTTGGCTTTTTTCATATTATGATGTATTTATTTATTTATTATTAATATTGTTAATGTTAATAATAACGTCCTGTTACCCAAGTTATTGTAAGAAAAAATATCGAACAAATGAAATGTTCTTTAATTTATGGTAATATAAGTTTATCAGTAGGCTAACTACAAACCTACATTTGGTCCCAAACTAGTTTCATTTGTTGAGGTTTATTTAAAATAAACTAGATTTTGATCTCCACAGTCAAAATTTTCAGAAGGTTAAGCACCTCTTGAGCCATTTGTTGAGACAAAAATAAATAAATAATAGTTAGGCTACAACAATAATAATAATTTAAAATGTATATTTATTAATATATAAATAAGCGAAGTAATAAAGTATTAAAAGAGCTCTATATAAGACCAAAAAGAATTCCTGAATCTTAAGTGGTGTTGGTAACACAGTGTTTCTTTGCGGTTTCCCAGATTTTGCTTTAAAATATTCAGCTTCACCACATATTAACAGGCATAGCCCATGTCAGCATAAAATCACATTCCAGCGATTCGCTGGTCATTATGAATCATTTCTGAGCGAAGCTCGGGGAATACGCTTATGTTTAAACACAGATGTGTTTATCCTCCATGTTCTGTTTTTGTTACACACTGTAAAGCCAGTCTCACCTGTTTGTGTGTTTTCATTCGCATACTTATTTGCTAAACAACAAAATCATAAGCCCTCAAAACTTTCCTGGAACGTCTGAAAATTAAGTAGGCTATAATTTTCAGGATTTCTATTCACACGAGCCTTATGACCACTAGGTAGCAGTGAGTGATCAGGTATATTGAAAACAACAATCCAGCGCTACACCAGTATCAGTCCATCAGTCAATTGCATTGTAAAGATGATGTAAAATATCCAAGCTACGTTCTAACATTTATTTTAATAAATGCATACTTAATTTAAATCTTTTTGAAATTAGATTCAATGCAGGATTGTTTTATTTGATGTTTGAGTATTTTTAAATACATTGAAAAATGTTCAAATTTGTGAGTTTGGACATTGTTTATCATCCTTAAATAGTCTTAAATCAGGGGATTTCTGACAAAAGTTATGAGCCCTTGTGAGTTTTTTTTTTTTTTTTAGATTTTGCTTTAAAATATTCAGCTTCACCACATATTAACAGGCATAGCCCATGTCAGCATAAAATCACATTCCAGCGATTCGCTGGTCATTATGAATCATTTCTGAGCGAAGCTCGGGGAATACGCTTATGTTTAAACACAGATGTGTTTATCCTCCATGTTCTGTTTTTGTTACACACTGTAAAGCCAGTCTCACCTGTTTGTGTGTTTTCATTCGCATACTTATTTGCTAAACAACAAAATCATAAGCCCTCAAAACTTTCCTGGAGCGTCTGAAAATTAAGTAGGCTATAATTTTCAGGATTTCTATTCACACATTCTATTATGACCACTAGGTAGCAGTGAGTGATCAGGTATATTGAAAACAACAATCCAGCGCTACACCAGTATCAGTCCATCAGTCAATTGCATTGTAAAGATGATGTAAAATATCCAAGCTACGTTCTAACATTTATTTTAATAAATGCATACTTAATTTAAATCTTTTTGAAATTAGATTCAATGCAGGATTGTTTTATTTGATGTTTGAGTATTTTTAAATACATTGAAAAATGTTCAAATTTGTGAGTTTGGACATTGTTTATCATCCTTAAATAGTCTTAAATCAGGGGATTTCTGACAAAAGTTATGAACCCTTGTGAGTTTTTTTTTTTTTTTTAGGAAGTGGTCCTCCAGCCATTAAATTTGCATGCCATCATATCAGTCATGCCAAATAGTCACACTTTGGTTACTGTATTAGTTGTGAGTGCTGTATAGTCAGATTTGCAGATTCACTTCACTGTAAGAGAATGTTTATATGAAGACTTAACCTTTTTTGTGATCATGTTAGAAAGTTCCCTTAACTTTTGTTCAAGGAAATTCAGTTTCACTGTACAAATCTGAGCTCATACTATACAGGTGCATCTCAATAAATTAGAATGTCATGGAAAAGTTCATTTATTTCAGTAATTCAACTCAAATTGTGAAACTCGTGTATTAAATAAATTCAATGCACACAGACTGAAGTAGTTTAAGTCTTTGGTTCTTTTAATTGTGATGATT
>NW_015505557.1:213498-216082 GCF_001515645.1 Sinocyclocheilus grahami
CTCTGACGTCGTCTGTGGTTCAGGAGTGGCTTTAACAAGAGGAATATGACAACTGTAGCCAAATTCCTTGACACGTCTGTGTGTGGTGGTTCTTGATGCCTTGACCCCAGCCTCAGTCCATTCATGTTGAAGTTCACTCAAATTCTTGAATCTATTTTGCTTGACAATCCTCATAAGGCTGTGGTTCTCTCGGTTGGTTGTGCATCTTTTTCTTCCACTCAACTTTCTGTTAACATGCTTGGATACAGCACTCTGTGAACAGCCAGCTTCTTTGGCAATGAATGTTTGTGGCTTACCCTCCTTGTGAAGGGTGTCAATGATTGTCTTCTGGACAACTGTCAGATCAGCAGTCTTCCCCATGATTGTGTAGCCTAGTGAACCAAACTGAGAGACCATTTTGAAGGTGTTTTGAGTTGATAAGCTGATTGGCATGTCACCATATTCTAATTTGTTGAGATAGTGAATTGGTGGGTTTTTGTTAAATGTGAGCCAAAATCATCACAATTAAAAGAACCAAAGACTTAAACTACTTCAGTCTGTGTGCATTGGATTGATTTAATACACGAGTTTCACAATTTGAGTTGAATTATTGAAATAAATGAACTTTTCCACAACATTCTAATTTATTGAGATGCACCTGTATATGTATATATATGGTTTAGTGTCTTTCTTCATTAGAGTGTTCAAATTCTTGAGGCCACTTGCCTCAGAGGACGTGCACAACGAAAGGTGCATCTCATTAAAAAAAAACAGCAAAATAGCCTTTGTGGGTATGATGTTTCCGTTTGTTCAGACACCTCATCTGCCATGCAGCATGACTTTTTTTTCTTTTTGTATTACTTAAAAAGCCTGTTTAAGCTCTTTTGTCAACCTCGTACAAAATAATCTCAGTCAAAAAAGATGAACCTAAATACTTTAATCTAGTTATGAGCACATTACGATAGATAGATAGATAGATAGATAGTGATTTTCAGTTTTATTTATTTATTAAATTTTTTACCACAGTATTTACTTTGTACTCCAATGTACTATGGTACATGTTCAAAAAACATTCACTGACTTTTTCTAAACTAGTTACATGTTTTCCACAGTCCTACATGCTCATGGTCACGAACGTCATTATGGAGAACTGAGTTATTTTCCCGGGTTTTTGTGCGACAGGTACATTTTTCTCCTTAGCAATCACCCCAGCAACAACAAACAGCGCCGCCCCGGCCAATGAGCTTGTGCAGCCGCCTCTGTCCTCACTTCCTCCGGCTGCGCTGCGCTGCGCTGGGTTTGGTTTGGCACCATCAGCCAGCACGCAGCCATCTTGGACTGAGCTCTATCTGGACTGGCGAGCCCCACACTTCTGGATGGGGGAACTGAATCAACCTGGAGTGATTTAGAGCAGATTGTCTGGAGCCAAGGGACGAAACTGCGCATTCAGAAAGCTTACACCAAGATCCAGAATCGGGTTTACGCGGGCGCCCCCCTCCCCTTTTCCTTGTCTGAACGCTGTGTGCAGTTTCTGAGGAGCCTGGGAGCTGTTTGTGCTTGAGTTTACAATAGGCACTTTTGGCAAAGTTTGTTAAAGTAATCCAGTGCAGCATATTGGTTATGACATGCTGGTTGCCAGATCTTTGTGGAGAGTTGCTCTTTTGTGTCACCGGTGACCTGTTGTGCCGTTATGCGTCTGGATAAATTATTGCATTCATCTGGATCTTTTATTTGTGCTGGAACTTGCTGTTGATGTCGATCGAATCCATGATCTTCATCAGCTGGTGCCCGGCAGCTGTCCACCCGCCGAACTGAAGCTTGCTGTGATCAGACAGACTTGGACCGCAGGAACCACTTTGGAGATAAAAGACCAATTAAAATGTCAACTCGAACACCACTGCCTACTGTCAATGAGAGAGATACAGAAAACGTGAGTATGAATTCCATTGAGGTTCGCTGGAATTTCTTAGTATTTCACAGCCTTCATTTGGCTGTAAAATTCATATCCACTTTTAAACTTTAGGTCGGGCGGACTCGCGCTACATATGTTGATGATGACACACCGTTAGCAGGGTTGTGAATGTGTTTCCCACAGTTGAGACATTCTCTAAAGTTAGGGATCTCATGTTTTTACAGCGCTTCATAGGCAAGTAGTGTGTTTCGTCGCCGGCGTGACACAGTTTTAAAAGAATAAACATCAGCAGGCATGACGACGTGATTTACAAGCATGTACACTCTTTAAAGTATTTTTGTAATATTGTTTATACCTCCCCCTAGCATGTAAATGTTGTTTTGTATTTATATTGATTGTTTTTTTATATTTTCTTCAATTTAAAAAAGGCATGACGGCGTGACTCTCACGCGCAGCTTCACTCCGCAAAAGAACCGTCAAGTCACCCTCTCGCGACTTCCTGTAACAATATTTCCGATGCAGAGTAACAATCTTTCCGCTGGAGTGATGCAGTGTAGCGTATTTCTGCTGATATCATATTATTTCCGCTACAATGATACGTTGTTACGATATTTCTGCTACAGAGGTACAGTGTAACAAATGTTCTGCTATAGTGTTTACACTGTATTTCCACTACACTGATCATTTGTAACA
>NW_015505557.1:217330-242739 GCF_001515645.1 Sinocyclocheilus grahami
CACTACACTGATCATTTGTAACAATGTTAATGCTACAGAGGTACAGTGTAACAAATGTTCTGCTATAGTGTTTACACTGTATTTCCACTAGTCAAGTCAAGTCAAGTTTATTTGTACAGCGCTTTTCACGATGCAAATCATTGCAAAGCAGCTTTACAGCAAATTAAGTTTCTACAATATTTAGTCTAATATTTAATATTTATCACTACACTGATAAATAGCAGTATTTACATTATGAAAATATTTAACAATATTTCCAATTTAGGCTAGCTTATCATTGTTTCCACTGAACTGACACAAAGTAACATTATTCTGTTACAGATTACACGATACAATGTATCGGTATTTCTGTTAGTGATAATGTTTCACTGTATTTTTATTACAATGATACATTGTAACAATATTTTCACAACAGAGGTAGTGTAACAATGTCTCTTATAGTGTGAAGCATTGTTTCTGCTCAAGTGTAATCTGTTTTTTACTACAATGATGAAGTGTGACAATATTTCAAATATAATGATATTTAACAATATTTCCAGTACAGCATAACAATATTTCCACTAAACTGATTCAATATAACATTTTTGTTACAGATCACATAATGATACAGTCTAGTTGCAGTATTTCTGCTAGTGATAATGTTACACTGTATTTCCATTATAATGATACGTTGTAGCAATATTTTCACTACAGAGGTACAGTGTAACAATGTTTCCTATAGTGTGAAATACTGTTATGTTCCACTCAGCATGCCACATACACCAGTGGAAGCTGGCATCTTTTCAAAGTTTAGAGACAATTCTTATAGTTCAGGTGTAAATTCATATGGGTTGTATCAATATTTTCACTACAGAGGTACAGTGTAACAATGTTTCCTATAGTGTGAAATACTGTTATGTTCCACTCAGCATGCCACATACACCAGTGGAAGCTGGCATCTTTTCAAAGTTTAGAGACAATTCTTATAGTTCAGGTGTAAATTCATATGCATTTTGCAGTGATGTGCAGTGTTTAAATTGCATCCATAATAATAATAAAAAACTGAAAACAGAATATCGAATGCTCCACTCATGTGAAATGCACTTTAAATTACAGTATCTATAAAAAGCGCTGTATAAATGAAGTTTATTGTGCTGGAGCTCTTGTGCGTCATTGACACACAGATAAGTGAGGAGACCTTACCTGCCTGATTATGCAGTCTCACCACTGGTTAGTCCTTGAGTGACGACTATTCCCTTCTTTGCTACCCAGAGAGAGTTAGAGAGAAAGAGAGAGAGAGAGAAAACTCAAATCCTCGGCACCCGTCGGACATCTAACGACAAGTGTCGGAAATGTTTTCACGCTCCTCTGAGCATCGGTTTGTGCCAGGCAATCAATGAGCTGTCAGCATCACAAAAACGGACCGACTGTCAGCTTCGACGCCATTCAGATCGCCAATGCTAGAATGAAGGGCTCCCACTCTGTCAAGAGGCACCGCATAACTATAGTAAGTGCTAATTACTCATTCTAATTAGGATGATTAAATTTAGATTAGAAGAAAAAGGCCGTTTGTAATGAGGCTGTTGTAATATGCAAAGCCATTGAGAGTCAGAAAGGAAGCAGATTTGTTGACACAGGAAGGTTTTAATGTGTAATGCACTTGAAACCGGTCCAGGCTGTGAGATTTTAGATCATATTTGGCAAATGTTTAATCAGAACAACAGTGAATGTTGTGATTAGCCCCTCAAATGGTGTAAACCCCGATTGATTTTGTTGTAACACTGGCTGCATCAGATATTGACTGAGGATTGAGACATTTAAAGTGAAACTATGTTGAGATCTTATCGGCAACAATAATGTTTTTATAGGCGGCTTGCATGTTGTGATAGAGAAATATTACTCTGTACTCTCTAGAATGTCCTAGATGTGAGCGTTTGTCCTAGAGGGAGAATTTAGGACACAGTCTTTTTAAGGATCTCTCATGGTCCTAAATAATGATTTCAAATGATTTTGCACTGCAAACTCCAGTTAACATACTTCAGACTTCTCGTTTGATGTTTTTTTTAATGCAGTTATTCATGCATTTAAGATTTAAGTGTTCAGTCTCTTATTAGTAAAAGAAAAAATAGCACTGACTCAACACCTGCTTTTCTACAAATCACAGCTAGTTTGAATAAGGTTTTGTACCTGATAGACTTACGTTCCTCAGATTGGCCATTGAAAATGGTTTGCTAATCTAGTCTAATCTAGGTTACCATTTTAAATGTAAACATTAAATTAATATTACATGTAATTTTTTATTTTATTTAATATTGTGTTTAATGTTAGGTTTGAATATAGGTTTAGACTTTTTAAATCCCCCTGTTTAGATGGTAAATCTATCCTTATTTTATCAAGTCAAGTTAACCAGTTCCTATTTACTGTGATGTTATTCATCGAATGAGTCTGACATTTGTAGTTACCAGTGTTAATTTTGACAGCATATTTTGATTTAGTTTTAGTCATAGTCTTTTGACTAAAATGCCATTTAGTTTTAGTAATATTTTAGTCATCTGAAATGTTTTTAGTTTTAGTCGACTAAATATCATAAGATTTTAGTCGACTAAATTACAGTAAATTTAGTCGGCTAAAATCTAATGGGTTTAGTTACAGTGTAATGCATTTATTAAGCATTTCTCAAAAATTTCCAAACTCATTATATAGGTTTGATATTAAGGTTTTATCATGATAGATATTTAACTGCTGTGACACACAACATGCCTTTATGTTTGTGTGTGTGTGTGTGTGTGTGTTTTTTGTTTTAGCTGCAAATTTTTTTTGCAGTTCACATAGACGGTGTTCAAAGTACAAATATTCCATGTGAGCAATCAATTAATAGGAGGTCATACAAACTGCATGCATGACAATAATACAAGAATTTTGATTTTTTTTATTTGAGTTTTAGATTAAATAGCACTGCATAACACTACTTGACAGTAACATTTTGCAGTGATGTGCAGTGTTTAAATTGCATCCATAATAATAATAAAAAACTGAAAACAGAATATCGAATGCTCCACTCATGTGAAATGCACTTTAAATTACAGTATCTATAAAAAGCGCTGTATAAATGAAGTTTATTGTGCTGGAGCTCTTGTGCGTCATTGGTTAGAAAAGGGACACACAGATAAGTGA
This sequence comes from Sinocyclocheilus grahami, assembly GCF_001515645.1. Taxonomy (NCBI): domain Eukaryota; kingdom Metazoa; phylum Chordata; class Actinopteri; order Cypriniformes; family Cyprinidae; genus Sinocyclocheilus; species Sinocyclocheilus grahami. The sequence goes on from NW_015505557.1 coordinate 220,484, forward strand.
GGAGACCTTACCTGCCTGATTATGCAGTCTCACCACTGGTTAGTCCTTGAGTGACGACTATTCCCTTCTTTGCTACCCAGAGAGAGTTAGAGAGAAAGAGAGAGAGAGAAGGCTCAAATCCTCTGTACCCATTGGACATCTAACGACAAGTGTCGGAAATGTTTTCATGCTCCTCTGAGCATTGGTTTGTGCCAGGCGATCAATGAGCTGTCAGCATCACAAAAACGGACCGACTGTCAGCTTCGACGCCATTCAGATCGCCAATGCTAGAATGAAGGGCTCCCACTCTGTCAAGAGGCACCGCATAACTATAGTAAGTGCTAATTACTCCATTTTGCAGTGATGTGCAGTGTTTAAATTGCATCCATAATAATAATAAAAAACTGAAAACAGAATATCGAATGCTCCACTCATGTGAAATGCACTTTAAATTACAGTATCTATAAAAAGCGCTGTATAAATGAAGTTTATTGTGCTGGAGCTCTTGTGCGTCATTGACACACAGATAAGTGAGGAGACCTTACCTGCCTGATTATGCAGTCTCACCACTGGTTAGTCCTTGAGTGACGACTATTCCCTTCTTTGCTACCCAGAGAGAGTTAGAGAGAAAGAGAGAGAGAGAAGGCTCAAATCCTCTGTACCCATTGGACATCTAACGACAAGTGTCGGAAATGTTTTCATGCTCCTCTGAGCATTGGTTTGTGCCAGGCGATCAATGAGCTGTCAGCATCACAAAAACGGACCGACTGTCAGCTTCGACGCCATTCAGATCGCCAATGCTAGAATGAAGGGCTCCCACTCTGTCAAGAGGCACCGCATAACTATAGTAAGTGCTAATTACTCATTCTAATTAGGATGATTAAATTTAGATTAGAAGAAAAAGGCCGTTTGTAATGAGGCTGTTGTAATATGCAAAGCCATTGAGAGTCAGAAAGGAAGCAGATTTGTTGACACAGGAAGGTTTTAATGTGTAATGCACTTGAAACCGGTCCAGGCTGTGAGATTTTAGATCATATTTGGCAAATGTTTAATCAGAACAACAGTGAATGTTGTGATTAGCCCCTCAAATGGTGTAAACCCCGATTGATTTTGTTGTAACACTGGCTGCATCAGATATTGACTGAAGTTGTATTGAGACATTTAAAATGAAACTATGTTGAGATCTTATCAGCAACAACAATGTTATTATTATAGGCGGTTTTCATGTTGTGATAGAGAAATATTACTCTGTGCTCTAGAATGTCCTAGATGAGAGCATTTGTCCTAGAGGGAGAATTTAGGACACAGTCTTTTTAAGGATCTCTCATGGTCCTAAATAATGATTTCAAATGATTTTGCACTGCAAACTCCAGTTAACATACTTCAGACTTCTCGTTTGATGTTTTTTTTAATGCAGTTATTCATGCATTTAAGATTTAAGTGTTCAGTCTCTTATTAGTAAAAGAAAAAATAGCACTGACTCAACACCTGCTTTTCTACAAATCACAGCTAGTTTGAATAAGGTTTTGTACCTGATAGACTTACGTTCCTCAGATTGGCCATTGAAAATTGTTTGCTAATCTAGTCTAATCTAGGTTACCATTTTAAATGTAAACATTAAATTAATATTACATGTAATTTTTTATTTTATTTAATATTGTGTTTAATGTTAGGTTTGAATATAGGTTTAGACTTTTTAAATCCCCCTGTTTAGATGGTAAATCTATCCTTATTTTATCAAGTCAAGTTAACCAGTTCCTATTTACTGTGATGTTATTCATCGAATGAGTCTGACATTTGTAGTTACCAGTGTTAATTTTGACAGCATATTTTGATTTAGTTTTAGTCATAGTCTTTTGACTAAAATGCCATTTAGTTTTAGTAATATTTTAGTCATCTGAAATGTTTTTAGTTTTAGTCGACTAAATATCATAAGATTTTAGTCGACTAAATTACAGTAAATTTAGTCGGCTAAAATCTAATGGGTTTAGTTACAGTGTAATGCATTTATTAAGCATTTCTCAAAAATTTCCAAACTCATTATATAGGTTTGATATTAAGGTTTTATCATGATAGATATTTAACTGCTGTGACACACAACATGCCTTTATGTTAAAATGAAATAAAACCACGTCTCATAAAGAACAAGAATATGGTCTACTTTTTAATGAAATACCAATGGTTATATCGGCTAATTATGCATTCTTTATAGCAACTTGTTAACCATATTCTTCATTCTTTCAAGCAGACATATTTATTTCTATAAATACATTTAGATTAATCTTTAAGGCTACTAAAGTTTTTCAGTCAAGAGCAGTGCGTGATTTTCTGTCTTTCTTTTGTTGCTTGATTAACATCAATGACTCGGACAATAGCAACTAAAATAGGCTGCTGTCCCTTTAAAACCGAATGCACAGCTGATACATACACGTTCTCCTTACTGTTTACGTTAATTTAAGACGTAATCAACTGTGTTTACGTGAATACTCGTCAAAACGGACAATTCGACATAATTTTGTGTGTAATTCTCCGTTCATGCGTTGCGAAAGAGTACTCGCGCGCTGTGAGAGGCGCTTTCTGTGTGTGTGTATAGTGTCTGCGCTCAGAAAATCGGACCGAATTGAGTTCACTCTTGCATCGTCAGTGTTATCCATATGTCTACTCTTCTCTTACTCCCACATATTGACATTATTTGAACGTTTTATGCGACGTGCAGCAAGTGTATTGCCGGTTCATATGTACGTGTAACCTCCGAACCAGGCAGCAGATTCGTTCTGAATGAATCTCATCCCAAATCTTCCCTCCCTAACATTTTCGTCTCGTTTTTATTCGTTGCCGAAAATGTCAATAGATTTACGTCATAGTTTTTGTTATTCAAAAAGAGTTTTAGTTTGTTTAGTTTGTCAGCCTACATCCTTCATAGATGGACGCTGCTGTGATTTAGGTTAAAAACGTGTAAATAGTCAGTACATATCAAACAATATCAAGCAATAGTGACCACGTAATAAAAACAGTTACTCACACTTGTGTGTTGCGACATTACTATCGAATCTGGTGTAGTTGGTAGGCTACTAGGGATGTAACGATTAACTGCAAGCCGGTTGAAAATCGATTCAAATATGTGACGATTGAAATCGGTTGAGATGCTAAACCAATCGAGATTCATTTAGGGGTAGGAGTTTATATGAATGAATGTCTGAGGGGAACTAACTGTCTTTAGAAAAGTTTAGATGGTATTTTTTCTTTTCATCTTGCCTCTGTATAATGCATATTAAAGTTCATAAGTGCAGCGCTCCTTTGTTTACAGCAGAAACCAAGGAAACGCTTTAAGCGCCACCTACTGGCAGAGAGTGAATCTGCGTCTCATTCAGCTCGTCTGCTGTTTCTGTTTCATGCAGATATTTTTATGTATAGTTTCACAAAACTGAAGTCAAACCATTCTGTTTTTGCATCAAATTTCGAAATTATACAATTTAATTTAAATTAAAAACTGCTCATGTTGCATGTATGGAGCATCTTTGTTTGGATCATGATTAAAATGCATCATGTAAAAAAAATTATTAAAAGTTGTTGCCTCTAATTGTAAATGGAAAGAGCACAGACAAAGCCTTAATTTGTTTATATGAAGAGATTTCTTTTATTTGTGTTTCTTATTTATTTGATTTGGGGCTTGTTTGTAAATTTCAATTTAGTTTCGTTATTTACATTATATTAAAATTTTGTCATTTAGCAGACACTTTTATCCAAAGGGACTTACAAATGAGGACAATAGAAGCAATCAAAACCAACAAAAGAGCAATAATATGCAAGTGCTATATTAGTATATTATTATAGTGTTATATTTCAATTTTAAAAAGAAATGTGCAGCATTTTGTCCAAGCAATAATAAAAGAACACATTTAATTTATAATTTGTCTTAAATCTCATTTTGTAAAAAATAAAAGAAATTGTGAATCGAATCATGAAATCAAAATCGTGAATCGATTCAAATCCAATCGTCAGTTGAGTGAATCGTTACATCCCTATAGGCTACAGCATCATCTTTTAGTTTCAATCTTTCTCAAAATCCTGGGTCGAATTGTGCCTTGTTTGTAAACAAATCTGCGGTAAAATGAGGGGAACAAAGGAGGACCAAGTTCTTACTGACACGGTCTGGAACTTCATTAAAAATAAAGTTCATCAACTCTTTCCTAATGTAGGGATTAGAAGGAAGGCAATGCAGACTGTTTTTCCACATCTTGGCACTGCACAGCGTCTTGTTGTCTTCAGAGCCATCTTTATAGTTTAGTTTCTGCATAGACATGCGCAAATCGGTGGGCGGAGCTAAACAGGCAGTGATGAAGCAGGGGTTGATCTTTTGTGGAGGCGGTGTTTAGCCACATTGTTACATCATAAAGTGGCACATTCCATAAACTGTTGTTGGCTTCAATATGGCTTCAATATAATCTGTTTTTAGACTAACGAGAAAGTTCTGAGTTCTGAAACTTACAGTATGTTTTTAAAGTACAATGACCTCTTATGTCAAAATATCAAGGGAATTTTGATTTCTCAGTTCATGACCCCTTTAAAATATATTAAAATTGAAAACAGTTATTTTAAATTGTAACTATATTTCACAATATACGTTTTTTTTTATAAATTCTCTCAAAAACTTTAAAAAAGAAAAGAAAACTGACCTCAAACTTTTGAAAGGTAGTTTATAGTGGGGTACAAATGTCTAAGACCACATTGCAAATTTAGTATTGATAACTGAATTTAAAACTGGAAACAAATAAGTTTTAGGGTTAAAAACTGTAAGACAAATCTATTGTTATTATGTGAAATGAATAAGAATTTATGATTCTGCAATATTTGTAGGTCATGAATCAAATAGATAATTTTGAGCCAGTGACCATGTGAACTTTTTTGTGCAGACGGTACAAAATGAAGCACAAGATGCTCTTTGGAACATCTTGGCTCCTGCCTTTGCTTTCGTCCACTGTTATTTTGTGGTAATACCGTATTGACCCCAATATAAGTCTAGACTTTGACATGTCAATAATACACCCACAACAATAGGTGGAGCCAAATATGCATAAAACGAGTGTGCCATGAAATACGTAATGTAATGCGTGTTGTAAAGATCGCGAGTAAAAACAAAAGAAAAACAAAACCTTACAGGTGCATGAGTCGTGACTGTCACGTTAGCCTGATGGGACTAAACTCCCTTTGTGATTTTAAAACGTAAGACAGTACCCAGATTTGAAGACTACAGTAAGATTTAACTTCTACTGTTAATAAGATTTTGGTAGGCTACTATTAGATGGATAGCCTAAATTCAGATAGGCTACCTGTTTTTTTTTAAAGTGTATATTTTTTTAATGTGATTGTTGGTACATTTTACCAGTTTTTACCATACTTTCAAAACAAAATTAAAATAGGAAAAATATGAAAATAATTGAAGACAAAATGTGTTTTACTGAGAAAAAACAAGATTTGGCTTTAAAAAAGCCTTTTTCCAAAAGGTACATCTGGAAAAAAGGGGGTCGTCTTATATTCGGGCCAATACGGTACAACTAATTGATTACTAACTGGCTATTGATTTTTTTTTTTCTTTTAAAAAGCTTATCTTTGATCTGATTCATTGCTGTATGGTGCTGCTCTCATCATTGTCTCAGTGCTGCTTTATGACATTGAAGGCTTTTATGAGCTTCTGCTATCTATTTTGGACCTTAAACCTCATTTTGTAGTTTAAAGCAATAGTTCAACCTAAAATGAAACTTCTGTGATCATATACTCACCCTCATGTTGTTCCAAACATGTCTTCTGTGGAACACAAAAGGTGATTTTTCAACAATTCCATTATTTGTAGAGCAAAATAGATCAAATAATAATTTATATGACTAGTGGTCATGTAATAGTTGAACTAAAACCTGTGGAGTTTGAATTACAAAATGAAGTAATCTTGACCAAGGTTTACTAGTACTACCCAATTTTGTAATACTTAAGGTCTTTTCATGACTTGAATACCATGACTCACAGTGATGCAGGCAACATCTCAGGTATTGTTTCAGTCTCCATCCACGTCATACCTCATTTCCTGAATCCCTTATTGAGAGATATTGTTCATTTTTCTTTATACCGGCAGCACGCATGCTGTGGCCTTTTCATCTACATTGAATATTATCATTAAGATGTCTATTGCAGTTATTTTGAGGGCTAATTTTTTTAGGGTTCCAGATGGACCGGCATGCTGCTTGAAAATGTATCATAGATGAGTCTTCGCTGTGCAAACCGATGGTGTCATCACTGCCTTTTGTTTGCTCAGTGATGCTGACATATTAAATAGATTTACTACAGTCATGGCCACTAATTATCATCGCTCATCCATTACAGTTATTGATTCAATGAGGTAGCTGGGTGTTTTTGTCTTTTGGGTAATGCTGTTTGAGATGTTAACATCATCATTAGTGGCACTGAACTATTTTACATTCTTATAACTTCACATTCACTGTCAAATTTTAAACAAATAGTTTACCCAAAAATTGTAATCTGCTGAAAATTTAGATCGATTTAGTTGTAGATGAGTTTGTTTCATTGGAGCAGATTTGGAGAAATTGAGCATTGCATCAATTGCTCACCAATGAATCCTCTGCAGTAAACGGGTGCCGTCAGAATGAGTCCAAACAGCTGATAAAAACATCACAGTAATTCACAAGTAATCCACACAACATCTTGTGAAGTGAATAGCTGCGTGTTTGTAAGAATCAAATCCATCAAGACGTTTTCAACTTCAAACCATTACTTTCACCTAAAATATAAGCCCTCTTTCTATAATGCTGCTTTCTTCATTGAAAGTCTGAATCAGGAGAGAAATATGCACAGATTAAGCACCGTTTACAAAGCAAAAAAGTCTACTTTAGCCTACTTTTTCACTGTAGGAAATGGACTAGTCATTTGGCCAGAAGTTAAAAACCTCTTAATAGCTGATTTGTCTCATACATGCAGTAACACGCATCTTTTCACTTCACAAGATGTTAATTGATGGACTGGAGGGGTGTGAATTACTTGTGGATTATTGTGATGTTTTTATCAGCTGTTTGGACTCTCATTCTGACGGCACCCATTCACTGCAGACAGAGGATCTGGTGAGCTTTGGTGATCTCCAAATCTGCTCCCATGAACAAACATTCATTAAAATTTCAGCAAATTTTCATTTTTGGGTGAACTACTCCTTTAAATTCTCTGTCACTTTAAATTCTTATAACTTAATAGTCACATAAAAACGCTGGTGTCCATTTCTATAAAGTACCAAATCTTAGTTATACTTGACTAGCAGGAAGAAACTTTGTCTTCAAAAATCAGCAACAAATAATAATTTTGAAAAAGTATCCCTCTCTATTTCTAAAAGGATGCAGCTCCAGTATTTTTCAGCGATAAAGGAAGTCAAAACAGAAATCCAGGAAACCATCTGACATTTTGTCCAGATTACTTTATTTACATGTCTCCCTTATGAGGGGAAACTTAAGAGGCACTGTACTGTAGCACAAACAGATGTCAACTGAAACTCTTTGACCTGCTCGGTTCACAGATATATATCCTTGATGGGAGGAAATGAAGATATTTCCTGCGGTGAAGCTCCTCTTTGAGGTTGTCGGGTTCAAATATCTTCATGCAAACAGCATTTGACATTCCCTATGTTTTCATTTACCTGGCATTTAACAGCTGTCAGACTACCAAAACGAATGCAGTATACAGAGATCTCCAAAATGAGTAGAATTTTAGTTAAAACTTTTTAATGTTCTGACAGTTTTATCTAATTGAAAGGCTGTTGCATTCACACAAAATTATATGGAAGTTTAGGATTGAGAATGCTCTTGAAAGTCTCTTATGCTTACCAAGGCTGCATTTATTTGATAAAAAAATACAGCAAAAACCGTAATATTGTGAAATATTTTTTTACAATTTATAATAACTGGTATCTAGTGTAATATATTTTAAAATGTAATTTATTCCTGTGATGCAAAGCTGAATTTTCAGCATTATTACTCCAGTCCTCAGTGTCACATGATCCTTCAGAATTAATTCTAATATGCTGATTTGCTGCTCATGATTTTTTATTATCATCAATGTTGAAAAGAATTGTGCTGCTATTTTTGTGGAATTGGTACTACATTATTTTTTTTCAGATGTTTTAATAAATTGAATGCTCAGAAGAACAACTTTAATTTGAAACCGAAATCTTTTGTAAAATTATAAATGTCTTCACTTTCAGTTTTGATTATTATAATGTGTCCTTGAGCACAAAAAATACTTTCTTTAAAAAAAAATCTTACAGACCCCAAACTTTTGAACAGTAGTATATTTGTTTTTACTAATCTTTTTCCCCCCCATCTGTCTCCAGCACACATCACACACGGATGGGCGGAATGAAGTGGCGTCCCGTCCAGGGCGGTCAGGGGCCCGCTGTCGGAACTCCATCGCCTCCTGTGCCGATGAACAGCCACATATCGGCAACTACCGGCTCCTCAAAACCATCGGCAAGGGCAACTTTGCCAAGGTCAAATTGGCACGACACATTCTCACAGGACGAGAGGTGAGCTTCATGAAGATCTCAATGGAGAACTTTTGGATTTTGCTATATATATAGAGAGAGAGAGAGCACGGTTTGCTTTTTTATAACTTTTTTGTATGATAACATTTTTTACAGTTAAACATAACTGTAAATTTTCTACATACAAATAATGTCATTATGCAAAAATAAATTACTTAATGGTCCTTAAAGTATCTCTAAAATAGCAATATTATAAGTAAATTATTATAAATAGTATTTGTTTTTATTTAGGAATGAAATACAACCCAGACTTGTTCCCAAATGCTTTAGTGAGATTCACCCTGATGTTGAGTTGAGCTGCGGAGATAAAATCATAATATTGAGGCTCTTTTACTGACTACTCGTCAGACTTCATTGAACAAGCCAGTGAAATTTTTTTTTTTTTCTTGCAGGTGGCCATAAAAATTATTGATAAGACGCAACTTAATCCTACCAGCCTTCAAAAGGTAAACATTTCAGGATTACTGTTGAGCTATAAAAACCAGTCCTTCTCATTCTCAATCTCCCCCAGCCTTCTCTCTTTGAACTGGTTTAAGGATAAGAGTGTGCGAGAATGGAATCCCCCTTTTGTCCTTCCAGAGCGAATTAAACATTAACCACATATGTAGATAGCATGACTGTATTTCTTTGCAAGGGACAGTTGCTTTTGGACCGCTTTCTTTTTATTGCCTATTTTGTTATCTTTTTGATTTGACATTAGTTGACACATTTGTTTTCATCAGCACAAGATGCAGACCAAAAATCAAAGGGACTTCTGTTCAGAGTTGTGCATGATGGTAGAGCAGTAGCTGATGGAGGAACCCTCTGTGGACTTGGATTTCAGAGGCAGCTAATAATAGCAGGAGCCAAGAAATCAGAATGAGAGGCTCAAATAATAACTACACACATGCAGAGTGGAAAGCAGAGTGCTTAGATGGAACTCTTTGCTTAGCTTGAGTCTCCTGGAGTTTGTGACCTGTGTGTGTTTTTTTTACCTCCGGATGGACCGTATAGATCACATTGTCACATTGAGGCCAATGTGAGGTGTTGATGTTCTCTTCCACTGGCTGCCTTTTCCCTATAATTAGCCGGCACTTGTTTTTCCAGGCCATTGATTTAGGCCGTTTTCCATTTGTGAGCCGAATGACAGCCCATGACTTAGGTTGTGTCTCTGGAGTGGAGGTGGTGATCTGTTTGGGGCATAAGGGGCAAAGACTGGATGCGATCGAGCCCCAGTATGTATTTCCAATTAAGATGTCATGTCCTCAATAACCTGAGGTTGATTAATGAAGGTATGTTGGTTAGTATTGAAAAGCATCTGTCATTGTTTGGCTTGCTTTACATGGCATTCTTGATTGAAGGCATGAACGGAGTAACTCATTTGCAAAGTTTCCTTTAAAGTGATTGTGGAACAGAAAATGTAGACAAGATGGGTTGGCAAATTAATTGCTAGATGTTGTTTTTAAAGTGGCTGAATGTTATGGCTGATACAGATGTATAAATACTAATGTAGCCGGTGACATATAATACCAAGATATACAGTATATGCATGGTATTATATTTAATTTCCACACATTTGTTTCAGTTATATTATATTTTGTTTAAATATATATTTTTAAAATAATGACAAATTTATTTAAAAATAATACACTCTTAATAAATTAAATTAACATTCATACAAGTTTTACTTCAAATTATCAAATGAACACAAAAGGTGAGAATTTTTCAGGTGTACACATTATCAGATAGGCTAATTTCTTTTCCTGGCTTATATGACGGCCTACTACTAATTTTAAATATGGCTAGATAATTAATGATCAGTAGTGTACGTTTTTTTTTAGTTAGTGTAAGAAATGATTGCCTTCATTCAGAAAGGACACATTGAATTGATCAAAAGTGACAGTAAAGACCTGTATAATGTTATAAAATATTTCCTTTTTAAATAAATGCTGTTCTTTTGAAATCTATTCATAAAACAATACTGAAAAAAGTATCAAGGTTTTCATAAAAATATGACGCAGCACTACTGTTTTCGACATTGATCATAAGAAATGTTTGTTGATCATCAAATCAGCCTATTAGTATGATTTCTGAAGGATCATGTGACACTGAAGACTATATTCGATTTTTTTATGATATATTCAAGTATTAAACAGTTAATGTGAATTGTAATAATATTTCACATTATTACTGTTTTTTTACTGCATTTTTTATAAAAGAAAATGCAGCCTTGGAGAGCATAATAGACTTCTTTCCAAAACGTTTAACATCTTACAGGCTTCAGACTTGTGTATGTTTTAACCCAACACGACCATAAATAATATGACTAATTTGTTCTAAATGCCATGAATAATGTTAATTCAAATGTCGATATTTGATGTCAGATTATTTCAGTATTGTTCAACCTAGTATACTGCTCCATTTATATTATTTTCTCTCGACCTCTGCAAAGATGATGTTTGCTATCTCTGTCCATAACTCATGTCTGCGGTAGTGTGTAATGACTCGTCTGTACTGCATAGTCCTGGACAGGAGGCTGACTCATTATCACCGCTGATTCAGAACTTGCAGCCGTTACTCACTTTCACTGCTTGACATTTCAGAGCTCTGATATCTCATGTCTGATCTTTCGTATTATTATGGCGAAAGGGGATGTTGGAGTATTGGTAGCCAAATGGGTAAGATGCTACACTGCGAATATGAAGGTTGCAATAGGTGCAATTGAAGAACTGAGTCCTTAGAGACTTTCCTTGCAAGTCGTTTTGGATAAAAACTTCAGCTAAATTACAAGTAACAAGGTAGCTGCACTCCTCCTTACTTATTTTCTATAGAGACCAAGGTTTCTTAAGCAAAACTGGGTCACAGATTGTTTTATCTTCCAATTGACTGGAAGAACTTGTATTCAGTTCTGGTTTCAGCTTTATCTTTCTATCTTATTCTATTTTTCACTTAAGCATTAGATTCAGTATCAGGTGCAAAAACAAGCTTTTATAATGGCAGTTTATCTGTGTTGGGATCTTTGGCGAAGGTCTTGAGTGTTGCTTGTTGTGTAAGTCGATTGTTGTTTTCGTCTCTGGACTTTCTAATGAGACCCACATGTGGGAGTGAATTGGAAGCGGTGACCCCGTTTGGTTAAATAATAATATTGTCAGTAGTGGACAAACAATGGCTTGGATGGCAGTGCTAGAGCTAGATCTGAAAGTTTGACCCATATTGTCGTAGTCCATATCAGCGGTTCTCAATTCCAGTCCTCGCGTACCCCCGCTCTGCATGTTTTGCACGTCTCTCTTTGTTAACACACCTGATTCAGATCATCATCTCGTTAGAAGTGAGCTCCGTGCATGAACTGTGTTCCGATTGACATGGTCCCTACACAGTGTCCATTGCTCCCTACTCCCTGAGCAGGGGAAATCCGTTGAAGTTTACTTCACTTCGGAATATTCATTTACAGATTTGCACTGCGCTGCTGCCTGCAGCGTCTTCACACACATACGAAACTTACTAGAAAAGTGTGAAGTGGGACATAATATACCTCTGTAAATAAATACAATTTAAATTCACGTCTCGCACACTTAAATGCCCTTTGTATGGAACATACACGCTCGCTTCAAACTGGAATCATGGAGGAATATCCGGTAATGTCCACTTCGCAGGGCACTTCGTCAAATATAACAAACGTCTGAAGCAATAAGAGAAACATACAAAATGTGCAGAGCGGGGGTACGCGAGGACTGGAATTGAGAACTGCTGGTCCATATCACTCCCTGCATAAATAAAGAACTATAAATTAGGCTATTAAAGGCATACTTTAATACGGTCATTTACTTGGCCTTCATAAACCTGTATGACTTTATTTCTTCTGAGGAATGCAAAAGAAGATATATTAGAAAAAATGCCTGTCCATACAACGAAAGTCAATGGGGTCCAATGTTGTTTTGGATTTCAGCGTTCCTCAAATTGTTTTCTTTTGTGTTCCACAGAAGACAGACAGTCAAACAGGTTTGGAACAACATGAGGGTATGAACGTGATGACAGAACATTTGTTTTTGGATGAACTGTACATTTAATTATGTTTCTGGTTGGTTTCAGGAGTTTTTAGTTGTTAATATGTGACCCTGGACCACAAAACCAGTCTTAAGTCAATGGGGGAAAATTTGTAGCAACAGCCAAAAATGCATTGAATGGGTCAAAATTATAGATTTTTTTTTTATGCCAAAAATCATTAGGATATTAAGTAAAGATCATGTTCCATGAAGATATTTTGTAAAATTTCCTTCTGTAAATATATCAAAACTTAATTTTTGATTAGTAATATGCATCGCTAAGAACTTAATTTGGACAACTTTAAAGGCGATTTTCTCAATATTTAGATTTTTTTGCACCCTCAGATTCCAGATTTTCAAATAGTTGTATCTCTGCCAAATATTGTCCTATCCTAACAAACCATACATCAATGGAAAACTTATTTACTCAGCTTTCAGATGATATCTAAATCTCAATTTCGAAAAATTGACCCTTATGACTGGTTTTGTGGTCCAAGGTCACATATGAGACGGTATCAAATCATAATTATAGTTTTCTGGCGTTTTGGTTCATATTTGTTTGCATTCAAGTCATCTCTTTGCTAGTGTACTCCTAAACAATGACAAAATGACCTTTTATGTGCAGTTAAAATGTATAGTTTTTCTTTTCTGGGACAACTGACCAAAAATATCGATGATGCACCTTGTATTCATATTTTCTAGAATTTATCTAACATCAAATTTCACAGCATTAATAGAAGTAGTAGTAATAATATAAATTATTATTTATTTATATTTGATAAATTTACATTTATCTATTTATCTTATCTTATATTATTTGTATTATTGTTGTTGTTGTAAAATAATATTTATTTATGATTTAGGTGGTGTAAATTTTTTCTAGCATCTAATACCGCCCAATTATTCAGTTCAGTTACATTTTATTTGTATAGAACTTTTCGCAATACAAATTGCTACAAAGCAGCTTCACAAAAATATCACACACACACACATATATATATAAATAAAAAATGAAGTGCCATGCACTTTTGTGTTCATGGTTCTCACTTCATGTTTGCTGTTAGCAACTCTTTGTGGTTTATCACTCAGCAAACAAAACTCTTTGAGATCATATTGACACTAACAGTAGAATTTGACATGACATGGACATGCATAGACATGCAGTGATACTAGACACTGCATCTAATCGCTATGCTTGATACGGAGTCAGTTTTTACACGTCTTGGAGAGACGCTGTTTCGATTGGCATGCAGCACTTTGCCGTTAACCTTAATATTCAAATACAGCATCCACCCACACACCTCAGGCCCTCTCACAGACAATGACCACTTCTCTGCTTCCCAGAGCTTTTTCTTCTTTGTCTCTCACCGATGCATTTTTTTATTTGCGTTGGTGCGACCTCTTACGCAATTGCCGAGAGTGGGAAGACTAGTTCCTTCTCCTTGTTAAAATTAACCTCTTTTTATGTGTGAATATCAGCAATTGACAAACCTGCGATGGAGTCAAGGTTGAGATCTCGGAAGCACACCAAGCGTTCAGTAGCTGAAAGAAGCACGTGAACGTCATGGATGCATGTTTTTAGATCATGCATGTGGGTGTACTGTACGTGGGTGTTGATGTAAGAGAGAAGTGCCGTTCAATGATCCCAGATGATTTTTTTCTGCCACTAGTATCCTAGAAACTCTCATACAGCATTTATTTTCTTTCAGCTAGTGAATGAGGAACATCTGAGATCAGGGATAGGAATGAAAATGGGATGAGTCACCATTTCTCCTCTGAGAAAAGGCCTTAAATCCTAAGTTCATTCTTGATCACATTGCTTTTATTTGGCCTAGAGCAACCTCCCCCAACACCTGCTCAGATATGCCTATTTCTAGTGTGGTGCACAGATGGTTCGGCCTCTTATTTGTGTGTGGTCATGAGGAAAGGACAAGTGCTTAGGGGTATTTTATAAATTATAGGTTAGAGCCCTATAAATGAGTTTTATTTTTTCCCAAATTCACATTTTTTGTCTTAAATTAAATCTTGGCAATCAAAAAAATCAAATTAATTGAAATCATGAAAAACTGCGAAAAGTCTGGGGTCATGGAGAGCTTTTAAAGAAACGTTTATCCCTTCTCTTTGGAGTGTTACAAGCTCTTGGTGCATAAAGAAGATCTGTAAAGTTACAAAGACTAAAGTCTCAAATCCAAAGAGATATTCTTTATAAAAGTTAAGAGTCAGCCACGCCTACCTAAAACGGCTCGTTCTAACACGCCCCATGTCTACATGGAAGATTTGCATAATGCCGCCCAAATGTTCACGCAAAGAAAGAAGGCGTAACTTTTATTCTCGCTGTAGTATTGTTGCCGCCGCCATGTCGTGAAGGCGCTGTGTGTTTCGTTGTGAAAGCGAAACTACTTTGTTTGGTCTTCCAAAAGAGGACGATATCCGCTTCGTCATGCCTGGAGCTGATCCGTGCTGGTCGCTGAGGAAATACTTCAACTTCGCGCTGTGGATCGCCAGATCGGCTTTCACCGTGGACGAAGCGGAGTCCAGCATGGGGTCGTCACACGTGGTTGCCGCAAGCATCACAATATGGTAGGGATGTAACATTTCCGTCACACGCTTGAGATATTCGGCCAATCACAACGCACTGGATAGCTGGCCAATCAGAGCACACCTTGCTTTTTCAGACCGATGAGCTTTGTAAAAATCGACACGTTTCAGAAAGGCGGGGCACAGAGGAGAAGCAATAATGTACAGTATGTGGAAAATAATGTGTTTTTTTAACTTTAAACCGCATAAACACATTTCATTACACCAAATACACAAAATAATGTTCTTTTTAGCAACATCATATCACACCTTTAAGCAGCACAACAGATTTCATCATTGATAATGATAATAAATGTTTCTTGATTACTTATTAAAAGTTAACAATTACATATTTAGGGCCCTATGAAATCGGTTTTATTTTTTTCCAAATTCTGTTTTCTGTTTTATTTTCTGGATTCTGTTTTAATGGTATAATTAATGGTTTACTGGTTTAATTAAATATTTAGTAATCAAAAAGCATGTCTAATGTTTGATTCATACTATTTGAAAACAATTATTTATTTATTTACTTATTTTTGTTTGTTAGTTTATTATTTTTTTAACAATAATAGGGACTTGAGAAATGTTTTTGTTTTGTTTTATTTTTTATTTATTTATTTTTTCATAAATTCTGTTTTCTGGATTTATGATTTAATGCAAATGTATTAGCGGTGATAATCAAATGAAGGCATAAAACATAGCAATTTAATCTTTTAAAATGTAATCAAATGAAAATTTAGCAATTCTTTTTATTTTTGGCAAACAAAGTGAAAGTGGCAAACAAACTGAGGTTCACTGCTAAAATTAAAACATGGAGGAAAAATTCCATATTAAAATAAAGTTTAAATAATTGTATTCTTACTTTGAGAAGTACACTAGTTTCTGTGTGTATATGATATGATGATAGTTTTATCAAATGAAATGCTGAAAACACCACAGGCATCACGTAACATGCTTGAGTATGTGTAATACTACCGTACCGTGGTTTGATTTGTAGTACGGCCCTACTTTTGATATATTCATTCAAAATTTGCCAATTTCTCTGACATTCTGTGTTAGACTGTAAATTCAATTTTTATGACTGGATTCCACCATTTCCTCTGTGTTTTTCACATCACGGAAATCATAGGACTCTAATAGGAGTTCTCCTGAATTTTTATACAACTACATATAGGAAAATGAGAGCAATTAACAATGGGAATGGGAATGTTTACAAAACCCACAAAACCTCTGCAGTCTGGCAGCATTTTGCGGGCTTGTCGTCCCGCTGGCAATGACCTCATTTGTGCTTGCATCATCTAGAATGCGATGCATCTGTGCAGGTCCATTTGTTACTTGTTTGCCTTATTATGTCTGGATTTGACCTGATATTTTGTAACATCTGGATTGGCTATTCCTGTCCTTCTTTGGTTACCATCTAAAATAATTGAAAATACTGTCTATAAAGAAACATGATTATGTGAATTACTTTTTTAAGGATCTAAAATGCACAAATGTGGCACCTTTCGTTCGCTCCTCTAGCCAGACATGCAAATCTTCAAGTGGCTACTTTGTTCTTTTTTTTCTCCAGCTGCTGATATCATGGACTTCCCATTTCCTGTTTTTATCCTGTCAACCAGATTAGATCTTTTTAATCGTGAATTTCTTTGGTATTAGCACACTGCCTGCCTCTAATATTGGCGTTTAGAAATTGTACAATAATTGAAGCAATACACACTGCAGTTTTTAAAAACAAACATCATATCGAAAGGATTCACACCACATCCTATCAGAGAACAGCACCACTCAGATGGGCTGAAAGCTCTCTTCTTCTCTTTTATCCACTGGTGTCTTTCCTCCTCTTGTTATTGTTCTGTTTGTGTGTCAAGGATGGAACATTTTCTTCATTTTGTCTGGAAATTGTTGTTAGATGGCAGACAGACCTTACAGGACGCAGGTCTTGTTTCCTAGGTTGTAACTCCAGCTGCTTAGACACATTTAAAGGGGTCATAGGATGCCCATTTTCCACAAGTTGATATGATTCTTTAGGGTCTTAACGAAAAGTCTGTAACATAGTTTGGTTAAAATTTCTCAGTGGTAGTTTAAAAACACCTTTTTTTACCCTGTCAAAAACAGCTCTTTTCAGAGCATGCAGATTTGTAGCATTTTCCTTTAAATGTTAATGAGCTCTGCTGACTCCGCCCCTCTCTTCCGAGCCGCTCTCTGAGTGACTGTTTACTTTAGTCATTCATCGTGAAACTTGCTAATTAGCACATTATTAGGAAAGGCGATTTGCAAAGATTCGTTAAAAAACATTTACACTCACTTCTTCTGTAGATGAAGCTGGATCACGAATGATTCGCGTGAACAGAGACGCATTTATGTAGATCGGGGGCGCATTCCCTTCAAAAACAAAAATAATCCACTGTGTCTTCAGCGGCTCAGATGTCGGGAGTAAATGACGACTGCTATGTTCATTATTACATCCAACAACAGAACACCTCAATCGCTTAGGAGTCATTTTTGTCTACATCTGCTCCGGCGGTGAAACAATGGCGGACTGATGACAGCTCACTCAGGGTGGAGCTAAGGTAAGATGGCAGTCCAGTCTGTGCTGAAATGCTACTGTCAATCAAACTATCGTGGGAGGGGCCTGTCTGTGTGACGTCACACAGACAGGCATCTGAGATCGGCTCCATTTGAGAAAGGGGTAAATATTTTAGTAGATTTACAAAAAACCACTGGGTGGATTTTTATCATTTTAGGGTGGTTGTGTACACACACTGCCAACACAAATTTCAGTTCAAACAACTTGTAAAAGTGCATGTAGCATCCTATGACCCCTTTAAGAAAATGTCTGTGATGCTTATGATTTGGATTAATTTTCTAAGGCACATTTGAATTAAAATTAACAACAAAAGGTATGCATGTGTATGGATGGGCGAGAAATCTGTAGTTATATTTAGCATAGAAGTGTATAGTCTGGATATGAGAGTTTTATTATGTGCATTGTTTGTGATTAATTGTTTAATTATGTACACTACCATACAAAAGTTTGGGGTCAGTAAGTTTTTTTATTTATTTTTTTATAAATTAATACTAAAAATGTTATTCAGCAAGGATGCATTAAATTGATCAAAAGTGAAAGTAATGACATTTAAAATGTAAAAAAAAATATCCTGGTTTCCACAAAAATATTAAGCAGCAGCTGTTTTCAACATTGATAATGAGAAATGTTTCTTGATATTAGAACGATTTCTGAAGGATCATGTGATACTGAAGACTGGAGTAATGATGCTGAAAATTCAGCTTTGTCATCACAGGAATTAATTACATTTTAAAATACATATAAAAGTATTTCATATTCTTGATAAAATAAATGCAGCCATGTTAACCAGAAGATATTAAAGACATCAAAAAAATATATGCATCCTTGGTGAGCAGAAGACATCAAAAATGTAAAAATCTTTTGAATAGTAGTGTATATAGTTAAGAGATTTATGAAAGTATGCAAATAATTATTTACTTGTTCCTTGTAGATCAACTGGCTCTACTAGAACCACAAACATTTTTTTGTAACACCAAGAATGTCTAAATCCATAATAAAGGTGCACCATGCAGCAAAACAGTATTTAGGTTTGATATATTTAGCTTTAAGCTTTAGTTACAGTATTCAAGGAAGGTTAGGAGAAGCGTTATGAAAAGAATAGTACACCACAATCACAGACATTCCTATTTGCATGGGATTACATTTCCCCAGAGTTAACTGAAAAACACTAGGTAATTTGTGCCGTAATTTTGCCAAGGTTGTTTGAGGGGAATAAACACAGTCTTGTTTTATTCAGACAGGATCACAAAGAATGTCTGTGAAACTCAAATTTACCTAATTTCTTCATGGCAAATGAGTCCTGTCCGAGTTAGGCTAACGCTATAAGACAAAGCAGGCTCGATATGTCCCATTGTGCACTAAAATTGTGGCTTTCCGCACTTGATTGACATCTTTTAACTCTTTCAAAGTCAGTTCATACACTCTCAGAAAAAAGGTACAGAAGCCATCACTGGGGCGGTACCTTTTCAAAAGGTACACTTTTGTACCTTTTCGGTTCAAATATGTACACTTTAGGTACTAATATGTACCTTTAAGGTACCAATATGGACTCTTTAGGTACAAAAGTGTGCCTTTTGAAAAGGTACCGCCCCAGTACAACTTTACAGTGACAACTTTTGTACCTTTTTTTCTGAGAGTGTACTGTACATTATGAAACTATGCTTGAGCCTTCAGTATTTCTTTGAATTTTGTCTTTCATTTCAGCTTAGTTGTTCAATCTCTTTGAGCCTTCTTGAGGTTCAGGATGTTGTTGCGGCTGGTATTTAGTCTACCTTTTGGTTATTAGGTCCTGTCTTGAGTATGCGTCTGGCAGAATGAATGATTTGTGAACGGTTGGTTGTGATCAAAGCAGACTGATTCACCAGCATCGCTGCACAGCGTTAAAACAATCAACTCAACAGCTAAACTTAAATGTTCCATATTTTTGAACAAAGGAACATCTAAATATTTAGATCTTGAAGTTTCTATTTCTAGTTTTTTTTATTCTAGCATGTCTGGATTTGCTGTCATAAATGCTGCCTAATGTAATTAGCCATCTTTCTCTGTTCAAGCCTTTAATATGCTGACGTGCTCTTTGTTGGTAAAAAGTGTTAGAAAAAAGAGTGACAGAACTACAGTAACTTTGTGTTTTCTCAGGGAACAAATTTAGACTTTATTTTTTTGTTTATTTAGTGGTGCTTGTTCACAAATCAGACAATTCAGGACTCGGTACTCAAGCTCAGGTCTCGACTCGGCTGCAACTGTTAAAAGCTCATTAGATTTGGAGAAGATTATCAGTGAAAAACAACGTAGAATGATTTCTGAAGGATGTGACACTGAGACTGGAGTAATGATGCTGAAAATTCAGCTTTGCATCACAGGAATAAATTACATATTAAAATATATTAAAATACAAAAATGTTATATGTTACAATATTAATGTCTGTACAGTGTTTTTAATCAAACAAATGCAGCTTTGGTGAGCCTCAGAGACTTCTTTCTTTTCTTTTCTTTTCTTTACTTTTTTTTAATTATACAAACCTGGCCTTTTCTAAAAGATCCTTAAACAAGCACTTAAGGTGTTTTTAATCAAACAAATGCAGCTTTGGTGAGCCTCAGAGACTTCTTTCTTTTCTTTTCTTTACTTTTTTTTAATTATACAAACCTGGCCTTTTCTAAAAGATCCTTAAACAAGCACTTAATGAAGCTCTAAAATATAATCAGGGATATGTTATGACAACCTAGCAGGAATTTCTTTCTTGCTGCATTCTAAGCACTTATTTTATCTCTTTTCATGATCAGACAAGTGAAACAACGCAAATGAAAATAAGGAAATGCAAATAACCATATAATTAGGAATGCACTGTAGAATTTTTAATTATGAGTATTACATATTGGATAGTTAATCTCTTATTTCCCCTAATTTTGAATTTAGATTACCTTAGCCATCATCTAATTATCACTTAAAGTTCTTCTTTAGAAACACGAATGATTTAATAACACCATTAAATGTAATCTTTAGCAAATCTCAAAATTAATATGCATTTTTTATACTGTATATTATAATTATGTGATGCATAAATTCACTTATAGCATTTACATTTATTTAATTTTTTTATGTTACATTTTTTTGGTTTAGACAAAATGTTAAATATTATTATTTTTATTATTTTTGAATGTTAAATATGCAAATAGTGTATATTTAGCGTAGAAAAATAAATTTTCAATTTGTAAAAGGAAAGCGTGAACACTTTCCCAACACAAATTGTGCTAACCACTATTTGTGAATATTATTGTCTGCTGAATGCTTGAAACTATTGCAATTTCAGACTTATTCAGTCTAATTGTTTTGCATTATTGTTGTGTGTATGCAGTTCATAACTGAACATGTGAACCACTGGTCTGTATTACCGCAGCAGCTCATATGCTACAGATGTGTAATTGTAGAGGTAAGAACTGTGTGTGCTGTGTGGACGGCCCCTCTCTTTCTTAGTCAGTACAAAAGACTGAGTGACTTCCTGTTTATGAGATGTGCTGAGAGAGGAGGGGAGTGTGGGGTGATTGTTGAGGGACTGCAGAATGGTTTCCTGTTTCTCCACTGCCAGTTGCCTACTGGTATCCAGAGTGACCAGCTTGTGATAGGTGTTTGTACAGTGGTGGGTGGGGCTATTTTACGAAACCTCAGGAAATCAGCTGGCATTTTTACTTTTCCTTCACAGACCCATCAACACAGGACCCTTTATGACTTGATAGTCATAAAAGAATATAAAATAATAATAAAGACGAATAAGTCATAGAAGAATCCTGAAAAAAATCCACAAAAACATTAATAAGCACAACTGTTTTCAACCTTAAAGGGGTCATATGATGCTTTTTTAAAGATCATTATTTTGTGTATTTGGTGTAACAGAATATGTTGACATGCTTTAATCTTCAAAAAATACATTCTTTTTCAAATACTGTACATTATTGTAGGTCCTCTATGCCCCGCCTCTCTCAAACGCTTCGTTTTCTACAAAGTCCCTCCTTCCGACAAGCGCAGTCTGCTCTGATTGGCCAGCTGACCCAGTGCATTGTGACTGGCCGAACACCACAAGCACTCGTCGGAAATGTAACTCCCCTTACCATAACCGCGAGCTTAATCTTTCAAAATAAATGTAAAGACCGTCAATAATGTCATTAGTTTTACCATCAGTTCAAGCCCGAAAGGGGAACAGACACAGTAATGATGCAGTACACAAGCCGCGGTTAAGACAGCTGACTCTACTGTGATGTGACGCTAGCGCGTGCGCGCGCACACACACACACACACACACACACGAGGCGCAAAACTCCGCATTTGAACAGTCAATAGCAAATACTTAAACTAATAACAAAACAGTATCTGATTCAGAAGCTCCAGATTATCATAGCAAAGTCAGAATTACCTCCTCTCCTAGGCTCACGAAACGGTCGTCCATAAAATGCATTGCTGTTCTGTTGTAAGTAATCTTAAAGATTCCTAAATGCATCTACTTTC
>NW_015505557.1:242825-273910 GCF_001515645.1 Sinocyclocheilus grahami
AAACCACGCCTTCTTTCTTTGCGTGAACATTTGGGTGCATTATGCAAATATTCCCATATAGTGACCTAGATATGTGGGGGCATGTTAGAACGAGCCGTTTTAGGGGGGCGTGGCAGAGTCTTAACTTTGATAAAGAATATCTCTTTGGGTTTGTGACTTTAGTCTTTGCAACTTCAGGGATCTTATCTATGCGCAATCAGCTTGTAAAACTTGAAATCGCATCATATGACCCCTTTAAAACTGTGGTGAGAACTAACCAGTGCTGAAATGGGGGGGTTTCATGACCCTTTAAGGTGAGATAAGTATGTTTTTAACCTCCAGAAATGAATGATGCATTTTTGATCTGACTCCGGTCATATTAGTGGTCCAGAAAAGGCCATATAAATTGTATATACGATTTTGAGATCACATGACCACCTGAATACTGTTCATTTAATTCTGGTTAGGCCCTTATTATCAGATACTTGGAGAATAAAATAATCATGGATAACACCTCTGCTTGCAAATGAGCAGTTTTTTTACATTGACATCATGTGATGGTGCTTTCATGCCAAGAGGTGTCAGTATACAGCTAAAGAACACTGTTGTACTGAAATCTGAAGTCTGGTCAATGATCATAATAGAATCCTACACTGAGAAAAAAAAACACATCAACATCTTCACAATGAATTTGCTTGTAAATTTAACAAATAAGTACAAATAAATGGCAAGTAACACACTGAAGTAAAAGTGAAATTTTGAAGTAGAAAGACTAAAATAAATAGTATTTTCTTGTAAAACATTTGAATAATCTGTTTTATTTACATCTTTAAAAATTTATATTTTCAGTTTAATTTTTTTAAACAAATTTCTTGTATTTTTTTAAGTGCTTTTGTCAGTTTTATTATTTTATTGTTGTTATTTTATATTTCTATATTATATTTCTAGTCATTTTAGTAAATGAAAAAAAATTCTAACTTTTTCTTGCCATTTTAATTCAATTTTTAATTTAATTTTTAATTGTAGTCGTTTTTAATTCAGTTAATTGCTAAGGCAATTTCTAATTTCTAATCATTTCTAATTTATTTTTTATCTAATATTTGCATTTTATTTTATTTTACTTTAGCTTTACTTTGATTACTAGAAACAGTTTTAATAGTTTTAGTTAACAATAGCAACACCGTTATACATGATAAACTTTTATTATAGTTAAAATACCTCATTATTTTCATTCATAATATGGTAGTATCATTTGTTAACTTATAAAACTACTGAAGCTAAAGATCAATCGGATCAATTGGAGTCCTCCAAATCACTGATTAAAGAGATAGTTCACCAGTGTCATCATTTACTCACCCTCATGTTGTTCCAAACCTGTATGAATTTCTTTCTTCTGCTGAACACAAACTATGGCTACCGTCAACTGTTTGGTTGATTTATTATCTTCTTTTGTGTTCAGCAGAAGAAAGAAAGCCATACAGGTTGGGAATAAGTACGGCAGAATTTTCATTTTTGGGTGGACTGTCCCTTTAAGAAAAAACACCTGATAAAATAAAAATTACTGTAATGCCGCAGAAAGCTGCTGTTTTCTTCCCGAACTTCTCAAGGAACCACTGCCAGAATGGGATACTCACTGCGGCCGACATCTAGAAAGATATACAGTACAAAACTTCTGTCACATATTCACTTTACACAGACACAAATGAGAGAATAATAGAGAACTTTGTCTTTCTTTTAATGTCAGTGTGATGAGGAGCGCCAATGGCAGGACCGATTATCTACTGAATTAAGTTCATAGGTGTCTTCTTCACTCACCAGAATTGTCAAAACAATGTTCTGAAAGTGTTCTCGCAGCTCCACCGCATATGTGCAGAACAGCACAAAGTTACTTTGTATCAACTGCAAAAGGAAACAGCAGTGAATAGAAATGTAAAACAGTACTAATGATGTCCTTAATTAATCCAGCCGAAATGCTGTGATTAAAGGAATACTTCAATCAAGGATTAAAGTTTTTTAACTTTTATGTTTCATCTGAAAAATAGCCTACGGGTTTGGAATGGCAAGTACATAATTCTTCAGTGAACTATTCCTCAAGAAAAGCGAAAGCTTACATTCTATTAAGTTTGAAACCTGAAGAAACAGCATATGCTGCTAATAAATATAATTATTCAGTTACATACTTTGCTCCACACAACAACCAACTGAACACATTCTAGAATGACATAACTAAAAGGAAAACATGTTACCTGGATGGCCACGGATATGAACAGGAAAGCCGCAGTCAGAGTCAGGTAGGACCCATGCTTCATTACCAAAATAAAGCCCTTATGGAAAGGAATGGCCTTGTCCGTTTTAGGAGCATAGGGATCTAATGCAGACACAAAAAGTGGAGAAAGCCCAAATGTTAAACATGTTTTCTGCGGTCTGAAGTCTTCTGAAGCCATACAACAGCTCTGTGTCAGGCACAAAGTCAATATTCGTTTACATAATTTATATTTCTATATAGGAAATCTGCGTGCATTCAAACCTGGTACGCACACCACATTTGTGAATGGATTTTGACTTGTTACGGTTTGTTCACAAATGATATACACTACCATTTAAAAGTCTGGAGTCAGTAAAATGTATACTTTTATTCAACAAGGAGATACTAAATTGATGATAAATGACAGTAAAGACTTTTACATTTATACAAACTATTTCTATTTTAAATAAATGCGGTTTTAAATTTGTTTTTGTTAAAAATCCTGAAAAAAAATGCATCACAGTTTCCACAAAAATATCAAGCAGCACAACTGTTTTCAACATTGCTGATAATAAGAAATGTCTCTTGAGCATGAAATCATCATATTAGAATTATTTCTGAAGGATCATGTGACACTGAAGATGGGAAATTCAGCTTAGCATCACTAAGAACATGACATTCGAGCCAGTTGTTTTAAATAGTATAATATTACACCATATTACTGTTTTTACAGTCTATTTGATTAAATAAATGCAGCCTTGGTGAGCATAAGAGACTTCTTTAAAAACAGATCTTACAGACCCCAAAGTTATGAACAGTGGTGTATCTTTAGAAAAAAATAGGATATATAGCTCACAAGTCATATGGATGAAAAGGGCAGCATGCACTTTCGCGCATGCGCGCGCACACACACACACACACACACACACACAAGGCGCAAAACTCTGCATTTGAACAGTCAATAGCAAATACTTAAACTAATAACAAAACAGTATCTGATTCAGAAGCTCCAGATTATCATAGCAAAAAGAATTACCTCATCTCCTAGGTTCAAGAAACGGTCGTCCATAAAATGCATTGCTGTTCTGTTGTAAGTAATCTTAAAGATTCCTAAATGCATCTACTTCCGGAAGGCCAAATAAAGGGATTATGCTTTCGCCTAGAAACACACAGCGCCTCCCTGACATGCCTGCTTCAACACTAACTGCGGTTACTGAACCCACGGCTTCTTTCTTTGCGTGAACATTTGGGCGCATTATGCAAATATTCCCATATAGTGACCTAGATATGTGGGGGCATGTTAGAACGAGCCGTTTTAGGGGGGCGTGGCAGAGTCTTAACTTTGATAAAGAATATCTCTTTGGGTTTGTGACTTTAGTCTTTGCAACTTCAGGGATCTTATCTATTCACGAACAGCTTGTAACACTCCAAAGAGAAAGGAAAACTTGAATAATAGAAATAAAAATGTTTCTTAAGCAGCAAATCAGCATATTAGAATGATTTCTGAAGGATCATGTGACATATTTTAGATATCATCTCATTGTATTATTGTCGTTTTACCAGTGCAGTGACTGATACTTTCTTAGAGCTAAAAGCATGAACTGGAATGTAATTTCCCCCTCTGCTGTCTTTGATGTCACTGCTCAATATAGTTATTGGTGAGGATTTGGGACTGTGCACATTCTTGCGGTGCCATCAGCCAATCAAACTTTGTCATGTCATTTTCTGCATCTCCAGAGTGATTAGTCAAATGGCATTTACGGCTCAGGTGATTAATTCAAGTACTTCAGTGACTCTGATGGTAATTCCTTAGGAATATTATTTTATAATTACTTGCACTAATGTTTTAAATTAACAGGCCTACATTTAATGCTCCAAAACTTTAATGGATTATGCTAATCTGTTTGGCTTTTAGTAAGTGAATCGAAAAGCACAGACAAAAACCTCTTCCTGTCACTTCAGGACCTCTGAAGCTTCTAAAGTACTGTTCTACTTCAGAATTTCATGTTTAATTCAGTGTGTTACTTGCTTATTTGTTAAATCTACTTGCAATTTCTGAGTGAAAAGTGTAGTAAAGTAAATTCTACAAAAAAATGTCTTTGTACTTCCAAGTGAAATAGAATATTCATTGAGAATAAATTTTATAGGGAATTTGGATCAAATTCGATCGTAAAAAGTGGGCCAGACCTGAATGAGTTAAGTTCTTTGGTTATGGTTACATTGAATTTGCTTACTTCTGAGATTCCTCAGTGGCACCAACCAATGATCAAACGTTCATTTGCCCTTAAATACTACAAACCTGATTCTGCTTCCTCATGTCTGATGAATTGGCAACATGTAACTTCATCTTGGTGTGCTTTTGCCAGGCGTAGGCCAAGGCAGAGGGTCTTCAGCGACTGCAAAGAGAAGCATCATCACTTTGTGAAACTCTAGTGAATTATTCAGCAGTGCTGTGTGTTTTCCCACAGAACACTATTGAGTGTATTCATTGTGAAACACAGGAAGTACTGTAGCTTTCACCTCAGGGCATGAGAAAAACACATTTTTCGAGAAATGCGCACATAAAAGTGCATACTGCAATTGTGCTTTTATGCCATAATGTTGGAACGTGCACTGTAACGCACATGCATGTGAGCACTTAACATAAATGCTGCGCTAATTGCTTGTAGGCATATTACAGACAAGATTGCATCCATTTACAAAAGTGCATGCATGTGTTGTAGAGAAAGCTTTTCTCTGCAGTGCAGCTATACTCCTACACACAACATCAGGCACTTGATGCTGACGAGCATGGCATCTACACAGTGTGTTATTTACAGGCGAGCATTCAGTCCACCTAGAATTTGATCAAGTAGATGAGTAGATTGTCACCTTCATCTCATTTCAGACCTACTGGTCATTCCTTCCTCCATGCAGTTACAATTAATGGGGGACTGGAGCTTTCAAGCTTCAAAAAGGATGTATCAGAGAAGTCTGTACAAGTCTTCTGAAGTCATACGATGTGTGAGCAGATGAAAATTTCCCTATTCACAAAAGTCACAATTGATTGAAAACAAATTGTTCTTCTAGTCTGATTGATACTACATATACACTACTTGTATTCATTCATTCATTCAATAGTTTTAGCATTTATTTATTTAAATTGTTTTTAAAAATGTAAGTTATATTATTTCCATAAGTTGTAATTTAAGTTATTCATCAAAAGCAAATTTTTCTAGTCTGACCAGATTGAGGCTATACATGCAACATTTATATTTATTTATTTATTTTCACAAGTTAAAAATTGGCATTATTCCTTGAAAACAAATAATTTTTCTAGTTTGTTCTGATTAATACTGAACATATGCAACATTTTTTCTCATTTATTTATTTTATTTATTTAACAAGTATTAATATTTTATTAAGTTTTATTATTTTCATAAGTTCAACTGGCCTTTTCTAAAAGATCCTTAAACAAGCACTTAATGAAGCTCTAAAATATAATCAGGGATATGTTATGACAACCTAGCAGGAATTTCTTTCTTGCTGCATTCTAAGCACTTATTTTATCTCTTTTCATGAGTAATTTAAGAGTGTTTCATGTTCTCAGAAGTGGAGCGGCGTGAGGAACGGTAACTGCTGTTTGCATGCACCTTAAACGGGGAAATGAGCCGTGGAGGAAGTTAAAGACACAAACACGTTAACATGCTGCTGAGGGAAAGTGGGCTTTCGTCCAATTAGGCCAGCCGAGAGATCCCTCTGAGCAAATCTCATAATGTTCTGTAATTATAATGTTCAGTAATTGTGATGAAGGTCTGCGTTCACTCACCCTTAAGTGTGTCCAAACTTGTATGTCCTGCCCAAACGTGTTTTATATTACTTTTATGTGTCCCCTTTCTACTTTTCTAGTTCCCATAAGCTGTTTGATTATCAGGTGATGGTAAATCTTGACTCGCAGGGGGGTTTTTTTATAGGAAGTTCTTTATAACTTGCTCTGATAAATCCAGACTGCCAGCCAATATATTAAAGGAAAATTAAATATTTTAGGAAGTAAATATCACCCTGACGATTCATTGAGCTGCCTCATACCCTTCATCTCTGGATTATTTTACCTAAATATGTCTGTGTGTCCCACTTTCACTTTATCCCCTTCTAAATGTCTGAATGTCATCCAAATCAGATGGGCAATGTTTGGAAGATCTGAGCTCCGAATGTTTACTAAAATGGGAAATATAGTTTGAGTCGTATGTTTGTGTGTTATGTAGCACGTGTTTGTGCATTAAGATTGACTTCCTGTTGTGGTTAGTGGTTTAGGGCCATTCTGTTTGATAGATCATCAATTCAAAGTGCTCAAAGAGAGATGCTTCCTCATCTAAAGTAAACCCAGTTGGGTTTTATGTATTGTTTATCTTAAAGAAGCCATGTTTTGTTTCAAAAGAGAGAGAGAGAAAAAAGTAATGAAATGGCCCCTTTAATATTGTGTGAGTTTGTTCTTGTGTATGCTTGCATGAGTTTTTGTGCCTTATTTGGAGATTCTAGTACTGTACATATTTTTTAAATCTCTACTTCTCTGTCATGTTGACAGTGTGTGGACAGTATTGCTGGTATTTTGACCAATGTGAGTCATGACACGACCTGAAAATGGGTTGCAGGTTTGTTCTGATTTCAGACAAGTGAAACAATTAAGTTTTATTATTTTCATAAGTTCAGATTGAAAGGTTAGGGTTTGTGACAGCCACTTCTTAATAGAAAGTACTCTATAAATTATGATTTTGTATACATTTTGCTTATTTTAAATATTTATTGCAATTATTGTTATTGTTGATCAGAACACATTCTTGAAAAGCCTAATATCTGAATTCTTAATTGTTTTTTAAAATTTATTTTTATTGTGAAACTTCAGTTTGATAAATCAATTTTATTCATCAATTAACTTTCAATCTTATTCATCATTACATCCTTTTTTTCTCTTATAAGGGACATAGGTGGGTCAATGATGAGTAATTGTTTTACACTCTCAGCAGTGTGCTGTGTTGACATCTAAACAGGATGCTCTGGATGTCCATCCACAGTTTGTCATCCACATCTCTGATATTACTGATGACCCATCTTTTACGATTCACAGAAGATGTTAAACAGCTGATGTTCCACCTCAGAGCAGCTCTGCTCTAGACGCCATGCCCATATATGTCTGGATGGCTTCCGCTCATTAGCGGAGACCTCACTCTCTTTAATTAGCGCTCTGTAATTGGTGGCTGCGGGCTAAAACTACCTCTGTGCAGTCTTTTCTAGAACATGTGCTCCCAACATCCCTCTTTCTGCAAGTTATAAGGAAAAGCCCCAGACCATAATCTCGGCAATGTGTTTTGCCAGTTTAAACGCCGTCAGCCTGTTATCAGGCCCCGATTATACCTGTTATCAGGCCCCGATTATCCCTGTTATCAGGCCCCGATTATCATGGAACCACCCGGTACTGTTTTGTAGTTTTATATATCAGCTTGTTGTGTCCTTATGCATTGGTAAGATCAGTGTTTCCTGCAAAATTCTGCAGATGAATATATAATACAATTTATATATTATTAAAGCGTTATTTTAGTGTAGTTTTTTAAAACCATTTTAATGTCATGTTTTAAAGATGTAATTTGTAATATTTAATTTTTTCAATATTGTCATATGGACAACCAGTCTGCAATAACGCAAAATTAAGATTCACACAAAAGCGTTCACTGAATTTGACTCTTCATTCATTTCATTCAGTAAAGGGTTTATCAGACTGATTCAAACAGAAAAGGATGAGTTTGTGAATCTTTTTGTATGATTCATTTCTGTTTCCAACAGATTCAGGCACTTCATTCAGTAAAGGATTTGATGGACTGATTCAAACAGAAATGGATGAGTTTGTAAGTCTTTTTAACTGATTCGTTACCATTTTGTTCATTTAGTGAAGGAGTCATCATCATACTGATTCAGATAGAAAGCTCATGAGTTCTGGAGTCTTTTTTGATGATTTATTACCATTCTGACAGATTAAGTGAGTTCATTCAGTAAAGGAATAATCATACTGATTCAAACAATAACTCATGTTTGTGAGTCTTTTGGATAAGTCTGCTTTACTGCTATAATGGGTTCAGGGAGTTCATTCAGTGATGGATTCGTTAGACTGATTTAAACAGAAACTGGTGAGTTTGTGTGTCTTTTTGACTAATTCCATGCCACTCTGATTAGGGCTGGGCAATGTGGCCAAAAATATTATCACATATATAATTTTTTCTATATCATGCAATTTTGATATTTATCACAATATTCATAATGGGAAAATAAAGGCTTTCCACATGTTTGTTAGACCTTGAGAATGAATTTAAAGATAATTTGTTTGCTTGCAATTAATTTCCACAGAGCTACCTTTTAATTTCCGGCCCCATGAAATCCGTTTTATTTTCCCTAAATCCTGTTTTCCTTTTTTTTATTTTTTTATTGTGGATTGTGTTTTATGATTCAATACAAATGTATCATAAAAATGGTGTCTAATTAAATGAGTTAATTAAACTTTAACAATTTAATCAATCTTTTAAAATTTAATGAAATGAAAACATAATTTACAACAAAACATTGCTTTTTTTGTCAAATAAGATGCTGCACTGTATAACTGTATAAATTAATGAAAAATACTATGGTTGTATTATATTCCTTGAAATCATTATTATTATTACTTGAGAATTACATGTTAGTATACAGCAGTCACATATTTCTGTCATAATTTCTTCAAGTTAAATCTGACTTTTATTTTGATGGGTTGCTGTGAAGGCCTTTCAGTTTCAGTGTGTATTTGATGGTAGTTTTTCTCAAATGAAACGGTGTAGAGCTGGCGAGGTGAGTCTCAGAGCAGCTCTGGAGATGAAGTTTATGTGTTTGTGTCTCATATATTGAGACGCAGATGCTGAAATCACTGTGAGCATTATGTGTGTTTTGTGAATCAGACGAAACCGCACCATTCATTCACACAAAGACACGCAGAACTTGCAGAGTTGGCTTATTAGCGACAAGCACTGCATGTTGTCTTGTCACATTTATTTCTACTGTTATGCATAATGCATTTTATGGCGGCTCAATGTGATATTATTTCACCCTTCCCCTTTCCCCTACCCCTCCGTTTCGCGCATTCACGTGAAGGGGTAGGGATTTCTCAATTCTCTTTTGGTTGGAGGGGTAGGGGTAGGGGAAGGGCCAGACAGCCCTTCAAACGAAGATTTTTCGGGACCACACTTCAAACGAAGGGGTATGAATTATCTCAGCGTAAACCGGCTTCAGGGGCAACATGGCTGCCCGAGTGAACAAAGACACATAAATGTAAGCATTTTTGGCAGTAATAAAGATTTTAACGAAAAGTAATCATTTGTTTTATGTTACATTCAATCGTGAGTTCATATTTACGGTCATGTTACTCAAAGAAATGTTTGCAAAAAATCGCTAATATTTGCTAACTAACGTCATATCATTATAGACTGCACGATAGTGCCACAACATATTTTCATGTCTGATCAGGGCGATAACCACCGTAGACATTGAGGGGGGCTAGTCCCCCCAATAATTAGAAATCACTAAACCCTTTTCTCAAATATTGCCAATTCGAGAGAGCGAGAGAGAGAGAAAGAGATGAAAGTTTAGATGAAAGACGCGTTTCAGAAAGGAGGTGCATTGAGGAGAAACAATAATGTACAGTATGTGGAAAATAAGAACCTTAAACCGCATAAACACATTTCATTACACCAAATACACAAAATAATGTTCTTTTTAGCAACAGCATATGACCCCTTTAAGTCTTTTTAGGGTTTCATTACCATTCTGACTGTTTTGGTGAGTTAATCAAACTAACTCAAATGAGAACTCATAAGTTTCGGAATCTTTTTAGGCAACTCATTCAGTGAGTTGCCTAAAGATTCAGTGAGTTCATTCAGTGAGGGATTTGTCAGGCTAATTCAAACTAGTAACTCACAGTCTTTGTTGGCCAATTCACTTACAAGAACGAAGACATCATAATAGAAAGATGTGTTATGTTGGCATTGTTTACTTTTTATCTCATCACATTCAGTGAAGTCTTCATATTTGATCAAATATGATTTATTTTGCTGTGGCGCTGTAGATTCAATCATATCTGTTTGGAAAATAAACTGCACAATGGCTGTATGAACCGATTGTGTTGCCACTTTTCATGCACAAAGTCACAGGCTGTGTTTACAACTAAATTGACTCTTTTACGCTCTCTGACCCGTTGAAATAAGATGCCGTCATTTGGATCTGCCCTGCTCTGGGCAGCTACTGTACTACAGCGATGGGGTTCAATGGCCACAATGGTCCACTTTGATGTCAGCTCAGGTTATTCTGCATCTCTAAAGTGCCTGACAGTGTCCACTTGTTCAGATATATGAGAAAGCATGTGAATAGTGTTTGTACTAGTGCTTTAGTATAGATTGCTGGTTTAGAACATTGCTGGCTGACTAAGAGCCTAATTAGCCCTGCACTCGGAGGGTTGTATAGATTTTTAGTTTATTTTCGTGCAATGACTACTGACTATTGAACTCTGTGAAACAGGCACGTGCAATGACATTGAACTCTGTGAAACAGGCACAAAACATTTTGTACCTTTCACTGTTTCTCACATTTTCAGTCTTTTCGTCTTTTCGAGCACGCGTCAGAGTGACGTAAATACTAGACTCTTGAAAATAATTGGTGCGTGTTTGAAGGTGAAGAGTCTGGCTGAAATGCTAAAGTGTTTTTGTAAGGCTTGAGAGAGTGTATTAATTTATGGATATATGGTGATGACTTAAAGAGAGAATGATGGGACAGGCATTACAAGGCATTTTCAATTCAATTCAATTAAATAGGAATGGTAAAAGTGAGCTTATTTTTTTCATTGGCTTGATCAGCCAGTGTACTATAACTTTTCTAAATGATCCTACATGTATTTTCGCCTGGTGAATAATAAAACAAAATTCCCATAGATTCATGTCAAAGGGGGAAACTTCCTTCCATATTTAGAGACCATTCAAAAGTTTGGGGTCGGTAATGTTTTTGAAAAAAAAATTTAAAAGAAGTTTCTTATGCTTTATGCAAAGCTGCATTTATTTGATCAAAAATAGTAATATTATGAAATATTACAATTGAAAATATTTTTTGATGTGTTAATATATTAAAAAATACAATATATTTCTATGATGGTGGCGTTCATTTTCAGCAGTGTTAATTAAATATCATTAAAATACTAGTTTCGTTTTTGTTAATATTTTGAATTAGATGTTAATTTAGTATTTTCCATTATAGTAATTTTGTTGTCTTTTTGTCATTTTTATTACTTTTGTTGTTTTTAAGTATGTCTATAGTTTTTTATTTTTATTTTTTACTTCTGTTTGAGTTATTTTTAAGTTTTGGTGAGTTAATCAAACTAACTCAAATGAGAACTCATAAGTTTCGGAATCTTTTTAGGCAACTCATTCAGTGAGTTGCCTAAAGATTCAGTGAGGGATTTGTCAGGCTAATTCAAACTAGTAACTCACAGTCTTTGTTGGCCAATTCACTTACAAGAACGAAGACATCATAATAGAAAGATGTGTTATGTTGGCATTGTTTACTTTTTATCTCATCACATTCAGTGAAGTCTTCATATTTGATCAAATATGATTTATTTTGCTGTGGCGCTGTAGATTCAATCATCTCTGTTTGGAAAATAAACTGCACAATGGCTGTATGAACCGATTGTGTTGCCACTTTTCATGCACAAAGTCACAGGCTGTGTTTACAACTAAATTGACTCTTTTACGCTCTCTGACCCGTTGAAATAAGATGCCGTCATTTGGATCTGCCCTGCTCTGGGCAGCTACTGTACTACAGCGATGGGGTTCAATGGCCACAATGGTCCACTTTGATGTCAGCTCAGGTTATTCTGCATCTCTAAAGTGCCTGACAGTGTCCACTTGTTCAGATATATGAGAAAGCATGTGAATAGTGTTTGTACTAGTGCTTTAGTATAGATTGCTGGTTTAGAACATTGCTGGCTGACTAAGAGCCTAATTAGCCCTGCACTCGGAGGGTTGTATAGATTTTTAGTTTATTTTCGTGCAATGACTACTGACTATTGAACTCTGTGAAACAGGCACAAAACATTTTGTACCTTTCACTGTTTCTCACATTTTCAGTCTTTTCGAGTGTGACTGCACGCGTCAGAGTGACGTAAATACTAGACTCTTGAAAATAATTGGTGCGTGTTTGAAGGTGAAGAGTCTGGCTGAAATGCTAAAGTGTTTTTGTAAGGCTTGAGAGAGTGTATTAATTTATGGATATATGGTGATGACTTAAAGAGAGAATGATGGGACAGGCATTACAAGGCATTTTCAATTCAATTCAATTAAATAGGAATGGTAAAAGTGAGCTTATTTTTTTCATTGGCTTGATCAGCCAGTGTACTATAACTTTTCTAAATGATCCTACATGTATTTTCGCCTGGTGAATAATAAAACAAAATTCCCATAGATTCATGTCAAAGGGGGAAACTTCCTTCCATATTTAGAGACCATTCAAAAGTTTGGGGTCGGTAATGTTTTTGAAAAAAAAATTTAAAAGAAGTTTCTTATGCTTTATGCAAAGCTGCATTTATTTGATCAAAAATAGTAATATTATGAAATATTACAATTGAAAATATTTTTTGATGTGTTAATATATTAAAAAATACAATATATTTCTATGATGGTGGCGTTCATTTTCAGCAGTGTTAATTAAATATCATTAAAATACTAGTTTCGTTTTTGTTAATATTTTGAATTAGATGTTAATTTAGTATTTTCCATTATAGTAATTTTGTTGTCTTTTTGTCATTTTTATTACTTTTGTTGTTTTTAAGTATGTCTATAGTTTTTTATTTTTATTTTTTACTTCTGTTTGAGTTATTTTTAAGCTAAATGAAAATGGGAAAGTAGCCTTGGAAAGTAGTTGAAATAAAATATGATTTTTATATTTTATTTTATTTCAATTAACATGTATTTTATTTCAACAATAGTTTTAGTTAATTATAATAACAGTTATGCCGGGGAGCAGTTGGGGGTTGGGGGTTCGGGGGGTGCTCAAGGGCACCTCAGTCGTGGTATTGAAGGTGGGAGAGAGCGCTGTACATTCACTCCCCCCACTACAATTCCTGCCGGACCGGAGACTCGAACTCGCAACCTTTGGGTTACGAGTCCGACTCTCTAACCATTAGGCCACGACTTCCCCCTGCATTTGCTGCTCAGAAACATTTATTATTATTATCCGTGTTGAAAACAGTTATAGCTTTTTCTGTCTTCTCTTTCAGCTCTTCAGGGAAGTAAGAATAATGAAGATTCTAAATCATCCAAATATTGGTAAGTTGTCCTACAGTATTTGTTTTTAGAAGCTCTGTCTCTTTCTCTCTCTCTGTGGAGATGTTTGGGAATGTGGCACACAAAGTGGACTGTAGTGGAGGCCTCTCTAATCCCCTGTGCAGGAACTCCCTCTGCTTTTCCCAGAGCCGCCACACCGCTCCTATTCAGACGGCCGAGCGGCTCCTCCCGGCAGCACAAAAGCACTCCTGTATGCCTCTGTGTGTTCCATTGTTGAGCATCCATCATCTGACGGCCTGCACATGCCTCTCCTCCCCCCTCCTGTCTGATGATGTCATCTCTGAGTGGCCCCTGGCCCCACACTCACCCCAATACCATTCCTGGACATGAGCAGGCGTTTGTGTTCATGAGAGACCCTTGTTTTCTATTATAAAATATGTAGTTCTAGTTCTGGATGCTGATAGGTCAGTGATGGCATGAAACTATGAAATGGCACAAGGGTTTTCAAACTTTTTGATACCCCTAAATATGATGATCCCCTTATGAGGAGCTCCCTTCTTAAAATATAAAGACGGCTATATACACTGATGTTCAAATGTTTAAGGTCAGTAAGATTGTTTTAAGAATTTAATGCTTTTATTAAGCAAGGATGCATTAAATTGATCAAAAATGACAGTAAAAACATTTACATAGTTGCAGAATTTTTTTTAATTTCAAATAAATGTGGTGTCCACAAAATATAAGCAGCACAACTGCTTTCAACATTAATAATAAATGCTTCTTGAGCAGCAAATCAGCATATTTCTAAAGGATCATGTGAGACTGGAGTAATGATGCTGAAAATTCAGCTTTGATCACAGAAATAAATTACATTTTAAAATATATAAAAATTATATATTATATAGATTATAGATTACGTTATTTTAAATAGTAATCATGTTTTTCAATATTACCATTTTTGATCAAATGAATGCAGCCTTATAAGCATAAGAGAGACTTCTTTCAAAAACATTCTTACCGACTGCAAACTTTTGAATGGTAGTGTATAAAGATTAATTTATACTCTGTGAGAAAAATAATAAGCATGATATTACAAAGACAAGACATTTAAAATGTTAAATTAATTAATTATCATAATTAGGCTTAAGTAATAAGCTTCTTTTGTCATACTTAATAACAATTAAAATATGATCTGAAATTACAATAATTATATAGTATATTATATTATATTGCACAGTATATAATATTGCATATCTTTCCTATACTTAAATATACTTAAATAAAACTGTATGAAGATCAGAATTTAGGATTTGGTGTGTGACAATAGAACAATTGTTGC
The DNA here is from genome assembly GCF_001515645.1 of Sinocyclocheilus grahami. Lineage (NCBI taxonomy): Eukaryota > Metazoa > Chordata > Actinopteri > Cypriniformes > Cyprinidae > Sinocyclocheilus > Sinocyclocheilus grahami. The sequence continues at coordinate 257,713 of NW_015505557.1, forward strand.
ACCTCTTTGTAAACCCTTGTTATAGCTCATAAAAAATTGCTTAATTATATAATGTTTATTGAAAACATATCTTTACTATGTAGTCACTGTTTCTGCAAGGCTTCGAGCATGCAGAATGCTAAGATAGGCGAATTTTAAGTGTCAGTGTTTATTGAATTTGTCCAGGAGGTCGGTCTGTGACCTTTAAATTGTCTGTTGGTCAGATGTGAATTTGCAGGTCGGTGTTCACTCATCTGGTTTGATATTGCAATGGAAGTCAAACATTTTCATGAGCTTGCATTTGTTTGAATGGAAGATGGAAGTGACCAACTTATAGTTTTGCATACAAATCGCCATTTCAAATTTCATTTCAAAATCTTGCATATAGTGTTTGTAGGATTGGGAGAACATTGTTTGACAATACTTTTGATGAGATCTTTTAAAAAAAACGGAATGTAATCAAATATCTTTTTCACTACAAAAGAAATGCAGTGAGGACTTCTGAGAACACTTATGAGTAAGGACCTAAACAATACAGTACGATTGTTTCTTTGTCACTTCACTGAAACACAGCGTCCAGATGAACCGAATTGCTCAAATGAATCAGACTTCCCAACACTATTGTTTTCAGTTTGTCTGTACTGTGTAAGTTTGTGTTGTGTCATACATGTCTGTTCCATCTGCACTTTTTGCATGTTTCACATATGAATGACTGAACCAGTGAAAGTGTTTAATGCATCGTCATGAAGATAACGTGTTAACAGTGAGTAGGAGGAAAGGTAATTGCTATCTCCCAGCTACGGCCCACACACTTCCTAACCTTTCTCTTTCATTCAGATTTTACCTCCATCAGCCTCCTCACATAACCTCTTAAGGCTAGCCTTTCTCCTCGCGTGATTGTCTTTCATCTGCACTCATTATTTCACAGAATGTAGAACGTCTTTCCAGGAATCAGGAATCTAGTGTGTTGTCATGACAACGCTCCCTTCCGAATCCACATGTGATGCCCTCTGCAGTTATCAGTGTGGTGGCACACGCTCGGGCATCGTCTACTCCTGAAGTGTACAGTGTCTGGTCACACGCTGTCACTGCCCCAGAGATGACCTACTTTTTGTCCTTTTCTCACAAATGAGGGAAAAAGGCAGAGTGGATTTCTAGAAGAGGATGTGGGTGGCATTGATGTGGATCTGGTTGTGTCAAACTCGGAGCCTGGCACATTTAGAGCAGCACTAAAAGAAAGTTTTATCATTATGTACTCGCCCTCACGTTGTTCCCAACCTATATGCTGTCATTTTTGGTCTGTTGAAAGATTTCTGTAGAAATATTTAAAAAATCATTATGCAACTTTTGTAATGTATCAAGCATGTCTGTCAAGCTCAAAACAAACAAACAAAACTCCCACTTTTTCCACTATATTCCAAGTGTTTTTAATGTGAGAAAAGCCTTTATTTGCTAGTATTCTAAAGCCTTAAAGTATTATAAGCTATAAACCAAAACCAAGCTGCTACAAGGTAAATCACAATAATACAAACTTTGATATGATGCAAAAAAGTATTTAAAAATCAGACAAAAAAGCTTTAATGACATAAATAACTATAGTCCCATGATGCTTTGTGATTAACTTAATGGAGAACTCTAAAACATTATATATAATGTAATATGATAAAGTATAATATTTAAACATATAAATATATATATAATTTCAATATACTTCTTAAATATTTATCTAGTTGAAATAATGCAGACTGCTTAAAAATGTGATTCTTACTTTGTTGCACTCTATTAAAAACGATGCATTGTGTATTAATAATGACTTTAAATTTCAGTTCGTTTCTCACACAGAGCTATCACATGATCTTAGAAGATTTGAAATATTTTTGTGTTGTTGTTTTGTCTGTTTCATAGCTTGACAGACATGATCAGAGATGATCATTATAAACCGTCATTAACTTGCAAGAGTTGTATAATAATTATTCAGAAAATTCATTTTTTGCTCCACTGAGGAATTTGGAACAACATGTGGATGAGTAAATAATGACACTATTTCAATTTTTAGTTGCACCACTACTGCATGATGGCAGAAGCATATTAGCCTGACAGATTTATGATGACCTATTTTCAGAATAGACACACACACAAAAGCTTGAAGTGTGTGTGTTTGTGTGCCTCTGAACTCAAACATCGCTGTCACAGAAGAAGAGCACTGCCTTCGCTGGCATTTACGGCATTACTAAATTTAGCGTACATGTTGGGAATACGTTTGATGTTGTGTTGTTGGGTAGTGTTACTTAAACCTGGCCCGTCACTCGCGTCTCAAACAGCATTCATATACATTAACGTTTTCCTGGAGCCACGGCGCATGCCTGTGCAGTTATAGGTCAGCAGGGAAGAGCTCTGCAGGCACACTGTGAACTGAATTACATTTCAGCTCATCTAGATGCTTTAAGAGTACAGCTGGAGAAACAGTTATTAAGATGCTGAATCAAAGGGTTTTAGAAAATACTTTATACTTTTTAGCATTGCAAACTGTATAAATAACAACATGAGTTTAACAGTGAACGATATTATATTTAAAATTAACACAACTTTAAAAAGTTTGGGGTCGGTAAGATTTTTTTAGTTTTTTGCAAGAAATTAATTTTATTCAGTAAGGATGCATTACACTGATCAAAGGTGTAATTAAAGACATTTATAAAATGTAATTCCCTCTTTCAAATAAATGCAGTTCTTTTGAACTTTCTATTCGTCACTGTTTCCACCAAAATATTAAGCAGCATAGCTTTTTTCAATATTGATAATAATAAAAATGTGACAATGAAGACTGGAATAATGGCTGCTGAAAATTCAGCTCTACCATCACAGGAATAAATAAAATAAATTGTAGAATATAATAAAAATGGAAACCAGATACTTTAAATTGTAATAATATTTCACAATATTACTCTTTTACTGTATTTTTGATCAAATAAATGCAGCCTTTAATAAATTAGAAGACTTTTAATTTTTTACATATTTTATGACAAAAATGCAAAACACTTTATTATTAGATCAAAATACCTGTTGCATAATGGAATTGAATCTTATTGTGAAGTGTAACCAGAATAAAAAAATTATTTTAAATTATATTTTTAATTTTTAAATTGTAACATTATTTTATTGTAACATTGTACATTTTAATTAGCCAAAAAATTTTATGACACTGATTTAATTAGTCCAGAAGACTTGATGCCATTGTAAGGAAACGGGTCAATTTAGCTCAAAGGGAATCATTTAAGATTTTATAGGGAATTGGGACAGAATCACATTTTTACAGCTGATCACTGAGTCGGCCAGCGATTCATTGAACGAGCCGTATAACATCAATTCTGCAATGGATATTAATATCCAAAGTATAGTGAAAACACTATTTATTAGCACAGTAACAAGATCGGCAGTTTAAAGGGGTCATATGATGTGATTTCAATTTTACCTTTCTCTTTGGAGTGTTGCAAGCTCTTGGTGCCTAAAGAAGATCTGTAAAGTTGCAAAGACTAATGCAAGCCTGCCCGCCGCCTCTCACTAAAGCCGGCCGCTGCTCACTCTAGACCGACGTGTGTGACTCTGTGTTTCGTTGTGAAAGCAAAACTACTTTGTTTGGCCTTCCAAAAGAGGACACGACTAGAAATCAGTGGTTAAGTTGTATTTACAACACTGTTCCAGAACAGTTCAACCCAAATATTCAGATGTGTGTGGCACATTTTATGGAGGACTGTTTCCTGAACCTGGTAGAGTGGACTACAATGCCGGCTGTTCTGACTCGCAGACTGTAAGTACGTTTTTATATTGAAAGAATTTGCCACTGACGATTCAAACGCGAGTTTTGAGCAGTGTGGAGTAGCGTTTGTAGTTTGTCATTTCTCCGATCACAAATACAGACATGGTTTTATGTTAACATTGTTTAAACTGGGCTGTGGGACACCTCCCAAATGGTGTCTTGACCATTTAGATATTGTCTTTGCTCGGGGCGTTGTATGTTTCTCCTCCCAATTCATAAATCAAATGTTATCTTATAAGTCACATGGTCCGAATTTTCCCGCTCTTGCAGAGTATAATTTTGGACATGATTTCTATAACAAGAATATGATACATTTGACAAAGAATTGATTCAAAGAGCTCATGTTTGTGATTACTATCATGGATTTATATGTGATGGTCATGCTGTGCATCTCTTTGACCATCAATCTTGCTTACTTGCCCCAAAATTGACAATCTCCTTCCTGAGTTGTTCTTTTGTGTTAATGTTGCAAGCTGTTCTGTGAAAGAGTTGGTTGGTTAGGCTTGCTTCAGACTGGCCGGCGCTAGGATCCGATTTACGAACATCCTGTCATCTTGGGCCTTTCTGTGGAATTCGGCTCCTCGTGTTTCAACCATGTTCTTGATCGAATCTTAAATGGTCTGATTCGGTCTGATACCCTACACCATTAACCACAAACTTTTACATTTGTGTTTTGCTGCATCCACGATAACAGACAACTGTCATATTGGCCTGCAATACAAACAAAAACGTATTTGTCAGAACAATAAAACCAGCAGAATAATGATCATTGATTTTCATGTGTGACTTTCTCTGTCTCTTTCTACAGTAAAGCTGTTTGAGGTCATAGAAACAGAGAAGACACTTTATCTGGTGATGGAGTACGCCAGTGGTGGTGAGTTTGATGAAGCTAATATGACACTGCTTGTGAGCTCCATATGTTATGTAATCTTGTGCAGCCGGCCCTGTAATTCTGCATAATGAAGTATATGAAACCGAGAACGCATGAGCGCTATATGATTCGCCATGTGCGTCTCCTCTCTCCACAGGGGAGGTGTTTGACTACCTCGTAGCACATGGGCGAATGAAGGAGAAGGAGGCCAGATCTAAATTTAGACAGGTACAGTACTGCAGTGTACTCTATACAGCCCTGTCCCGCCCTCTTGCTCTCACCCGGGCTGCCCTGCCCATTAACACGCCTCCTGGTCGCCATGGAAACACCAAGCTGTGAACTGCAATTGGGCGATGCTTGTGTGAGTGACGGTTGATGGATCCTGTGGCAGCTGCGTGAAGGTTTTCCCAGTGGGCCGAATGTGGCCCATATACACGACTTTCGGTTTAGGGTCATAAATTAAATACGGTTTGAACAGTTTTAAGACCGCTTTTGGAAAACCACAAGTCCTCGTCAAAATTCATTTGCTGACATCGCAGCAGCCGTGCATTGTAATGAGCTTTTTGCCAAATCTTAGAATTCTGGAGTGTTTAAAATAGCATAAATGCCAGTTTTACAATATGTTTGCTGTGCATTTTATGCAATTTCCTCTTTGCACAGAATACAAGGACACTAAATTTCGACAAAGTCCTCAGTATTCAGCAAGAACAAAGCTATTAGACAACAATGCATTACGCTTGTTTTCTAGAGTGACCAAACGAATTCATCTATATTCATCTCTTTCTCGATTATTTGATTAGACTTCTTAAAGGTAAGCCATTTTTACACAAGATTAAATTTTATTTTATTCAAATAAATATCCATATATTTTTTCGTCATAATAACAATAACCTAAATTTATGCTAAATTTAAGTTCACTCAATATAATGTGACGACAATGTAGCAAACAACTGCTTTAAATATTTATTATTGCATTTTATCTACTGTTTCATATACTATTTTTTTTTTAGGTATATTTATTACATACCGTGCAGTAAGCAGTTAGTATCCCATTGTTATTTAAGTGTCACTGAGATACTATTATAATTTTTGTCAATATTTTATAATAGAGGTTTTTGTTTAATTAATATCATTATTGGTATTATTTATCTTTTGATTAAGTTTTATATAATGTTTATTTAGTTATTTTAGAACCAACTTAAACTAAACGAAAATGAGTAATTTTGCCTTGGCAACTAGCAGAAACAAAATAAGTATGTTTTTATTTTAGTTAAAAAAAATTTAATTTCATGTTTATTTTATTTCAAGTAATGAAATGTTTTTTTTATGGTTGTAGTTTGAGTTAATGATAATAAAATTAGTAATTTTGTGTCAGCGAAGATCTTCCAGATCGATAAATACAAAAAAAAAAGAATGGTGTTGTTGACATGTTTACATTTTTTTATTATATTTTTAATAATATTTTAATAATTAAAAAATATTAATTATATTTTATTTAATAATTTATTTGAAAAAAATTATATGAATTAACTTAAAATGTAAAAAAAAAACACTCATGTGAGTTGAAGACTCCAGTCATATCAATGTCCTAGATTAATCAAAGACCAAGTTATTTTGTTATACATAGAGGTGAGCATGTTTTATGACGACCACCATGTTAAGATCACTTCACCAGCCGGATGCTACTCCATTCATCTTAATAATCCCTCTATTATCATAAACTACTTGTAATAAATTAATCATGGGTGACAAATACATGCAGTGATGGCAACGATAAGCTTTTACGGTTGCTTGATGCTGCATTTACGCCAAATTGTGCTGTCAACAGAAAACCTCCAGGTGTTGAGTGCATTGAGAGAGCTCTAGTGAGACAGCCACCCACTGACAGCATCATTTGCTCCTTTTAATTACCCGAAGACCCCTTTCAACCTCCCTCCTTCCCACTGCGACCCATCGGTCTAATGGATGAGTACGGTGGGTTTGCCCACAGCTGATGCAGACATCTGTAGTCATAGCGATGGGGTCTCCCTCCCATCCTCCTCTCCTCTTTCTGAGCCCTGTGCTGCTGCTGTGGAGACAGCTTATCTGGGTCAGGCATGAAGCACCGCTGAGATTTCTGAGCAGAGCAGAAAAACCACCAGATTCTTCCACCAGCCGGAGAGAGAAATGGAAATGTCTGGGACATGGAGAGAGCTGCATGAATATTAAACAGTATCAAGAATGTTGTGCGTTTGAGAACTAGATGAGGAAATCCACAATTATAACGAGGTATCATTTGATTGGATCACATATTAACAAAATAAAAAGTTACATTATAAGTCATGTTTTATTGCAGTAATGCTTTTGGAAATCTGTCATTTGTGCGTGTTTGTTTATTAAATATTTTAGCTAATATAATGGGAGTGATCTCGGCTCCACTGCAGATTTCCCTTCTAAATCAACATTGGGAAGCGAATCTTGTTCAATTTCGAATGTCATTATAGAAATACTGTAATTGTGGGTGTATTTGTCACCTATGATTACTTTAGCTGCCGACAGTGTTTAATGTGATGATAAAGATAATGTGAGGAGCGTTTAGCTGGTCATGTCTTTGTAGCAGCCAAACTTACACAAACGTTCAAGAGTTTGGAGAAGTCTGTCATTTTCACTGGAAGATCAAGTTATGATGTTTTTATAAAAAATGTACGAGGTCAAAAAAGGAAAACTTATATGTGGATAAATTGTTCACAATATCATCTATAACATGCATTTAGAAAATAGATGGGGTGAATTTTTATTTCATGTCAACTTTTTGTGAAAGCATTCTCTTCAGTCATCAAGGCTGCATTTATTTGACATGCTTCTTTTTTTTAATGAATTTTAAAATTTAATTTTTTTGCCTGTGATGCAATGCTGAATTTTCAGCATCATTACTCCAGTATTTAGTGTCACGTGATCCTTCAAAAATCATATATAATATGCTGATTTGATGCCAATGATACATTTATTATTATTAATGTTCAAAACAGTTGTGCTGCTTAATATTTTTGTGGAAACTGATAAACATGTTTTAGGATTCTTTGATGAAAATTTAAAAGAACAACATTTATTTAAAATATAAATATTTTATAATATTATAAATGTCTTCACTGTCACGTTTGATCAATATAATGCATCCTTGCTGAATAAAAGTATTAATTCCTCAAAAAAAAGACCCCAAACTTTTGAATAGTTTTGTACATTACATTTTGAGTTGATACTCTATTTAAAAAGAAATAAGGTCCCTCAATCTCACATCCAGGTTCTGATGGTTTCGAGCTCCAAGCGTCGTCTGTGCTTCAGCAAGCCTCTCTCTCCCCCCTCATTTATCATCCCGGACCATGTGTCAGAACCTCAGCACACATGCTCCCCCGTCAAATCAATGGCATTCTGGGAAAAAGCGATGATGCCAGTTAATGTGGCGTATTAGCTGTTACACCACACCCTGTCTGTCATCCAGTCAGTTCTGTCTCTCTCTCCACGCTCTAAAACGCCTTTGTCTCCTTCTTCAGATTGTATCAGCGGTTCAGTATTGCCATCAAAAACACATTGTCCACAGAGATCTCAAGGTAAGATCATCTTTTTGTCCCAACAAACAAAAAGTCTGAGATTATAGGTTTATCTCCTCATACTGCTATTCTCTCAAATGCCCTGCATGTAGATAGGTCTTTTGTACCGAAATGGTGCGTAAGTCAGTTCTTTGGTACGGACTGGTTGATTAAATCAATTAGCAGCCATGTCTCTGAGCAGGACAGAACATGAGCAAGAGCCCCTGAAGATCCTGCTTCCTTTCTCCAGTCTCCCTTGCGTCTGCTTTCCCCCTCCAAGTCTCCATGCTCCATTACACACTTTGTTTCCAGACTGATGCTCTGTAAATGATGCATGAGACCAGTGTCAGAGTGAAGCTGTCTAAATGACTTGAGTGTAGGAAGCCAGGTGGAAATGTGGGCCTTTTTTTGTGTGTTATGTGCTGTTGCTTTCACTCTTTCTTTTGCTGTCTGTACCTGTCTGCTTAAATGTATGTTAGTAAGGAGTTACTGTAAGGAGCATCTTGGATAGATTACATTTACATTATATATACAGTGAGGTCCAAAATCTGGGATTCATAATTGAATATTAACCTACAAATAATCAGTGGATTTTAGAAATTATTTTTAATAACTAAGAAACGTTATGATACATTTAGATTTAATGATCTCTGCTCATTATATGTTCTCGGGTGAAAAATCACATCACTGTGATTATTAGTAACTTTTTATTTATTTGTATTTATTTTGTATTTATTTATTCAATTATCAATCAGTATATCTTAGTATAGTATATATCTTTAATGTGTATAAATTGAAGACAATACAAAAAAAGATATAAATACACTGTAATTTAATCAATTGAATTATTATTAAAAATGATTAAATTATATTAAATTAAATACATGCAAAAAACATTTGAATGGCCCCCAAATTATTTATTATAGTTTCATTATTATTTATTATAATGGTTTTATTAAACTAAAATTATATAATATTAATTATATACTTATATATATATATATACTTTCTTATTTATTTAAATTACAAATAAATATTTAATAAAATTATATTAATATATTCATAACATTCAATTAATATTTATTTTAATTAATAAATTAGTTGAATTATAATTATTCTTTCTTCCTTTGATTTTGATGTGAAGTATGACAAGACAAGTCCTTCACAGTTTTCATGTGATGAGAGTATAAATTCGCTTTGCATTTCATTAATCATCAACAAACACAATACGCATGAAAAAGGACTCTTTGTCTCACCTTCTTTTGTTCTGTCATGCAGGCAGAAAACCTACTGCTGGATGCAGATATGAACATTAAGATTGCAGACTTCGGTTTCAGTAATGAATTCACTATTGGGAACAAACTAGACACATTTTGCGGCAGCCCGCCGTATGCGGCCCCTGAGCTTTTCCAGGGTAAAAAGTATGACGGGCCGGAGGTGGACGTGTGGAGTCTGGGGGTCATACTCTACACACTGGTCAGTGGATCACTGCCCTTTGATGGACAGAATCTAAAGGTTAGTGTGCTCAACCCTGAAATGTCACGTTTGCCCTCCTAAACCTTCACAGAGAGTCATACAACTGAGAAGCCTGTGGATTTGTGTAGTGACTCATGAAAAATGCTGCATGAAATCAGTGATTTATTAAAGCAATAAGCCCCATGAGGTTATACATTATACTTGTTTTAAGCAAAATGCAGAGGAGAATGGAATCATTGAAACGTGCAACCTCTCGTGGCTCATTACTTTTATAAAATAGTGATAACTATCAATAAAGACACTAAATAATTAAATAACGATTCTTAATCTCAGTAAAAATGTGTTGAAGATGTGTGTCACAAGTGTCCATAATACTGCTGTTTGATTTCAAATCTCATCCAATCAGATATTACAACCAAAATAATATTTTTACCTGCAGGAACTTCGTGAGCGGGTGTTGAGGGGCAAATATCGAATTCCCTTCTACATGTCGACTGACTGTGAGAACCTCCTGAAACGCTTCCTGGTGCTGAACCCTGTCAAACGGGGAACACTTGAGGTTAGGAACTATAAAGACTCATGGGCCTTTACACAAATACGGTACAAAATAAGTATGTATTGGTCAGTGATAAGAGGTGCTTTATTTTCAGAAAATGCTTGTCAAGCTCAGAAGATCAGCGTTTGTGTATAGCTGTTTATTTTGTTTAATTTGGGGGGTTTGCAGTTGACTAAATACAATTTAAATCCAATTTGTGTGATTTTTGTTTTTTATGGGCCAATTTATTATATTTGAGATGATATACAAAACAATAAAAACTAGTCTGTGTGTGTGTATATATATATATATATATATATATATATATATATATATATATATATATATATATATATATATATAAGAAATATTAAATTATTAGAATTTATAAAATTAAAAAATATTTGTACTGTTTTAATTTAAATGTTGGTTAGTAGTAGTGATAGTAGTTATAACACGTTATATTTCCCCAAAATTAGAGGGAATAATTGTTTAATCACTTCTTCTAAAATCATTAAAAAAAATTCTAGCAATAAAAATCTAAATTAAATATTCAAAATACACGAATTTAAAAAGGATTATAAAGTCAATGTTTTAATTTAAATGTTTATTTATAGTTATTTCTCAAAAAACTGAATTGTTTGATCACTTTTTCTTATATAATCTTGTTTTTATTTACAGTAATTTGGGTAACCGGGTCAAATCGATGGATTCACAGATATAAATATCTGATATGTTTAAAACAAGCAAATTTTTTTTATTTTATGGTTAATCAAACATTTTCAGTAGATCTTACAACAAAAAGAAAGATGTGAGTTTATGCATCTAATGTTTTTAAAAAGTAACGGGACACCAAAGTGTATAGTGTTCATAGAAGGTGCCTTGATTAATGAAAACATAAACCTCTCACACCGCCACATTCCCAATAAACCAAGCATGTTATCTCGTCTCTTTTCCTTTATTCTCCCTTCATCATAACCTTTAGCCTGAGTGCACACTTTCATCACAGCATGCTTTCTCCTCCCAATTAATTTAACATGAAGCTCATGACCAGACACACCCTGTTTTAAACTTGCATGGTGATCTCTGAGTTCCAGTGAAACAGCGCCTCCAGTGTTTGGGGGCTTTAGGTGCAGGTTATATACTGTTCACTTCACAGCCCATAATGCACCTGCTGAATTATAGTTCTGTTGCATTAAACTCAGAATGAAATGACATCCGCTGATGAATAATTGAGGATTTGAGAGACACTATGCACTCAAGCGTGTTATACCGCTCCTTAATATGTGGCTGAGTTTTCATATTCATATTATTTAGCACTACATATGATGAAATGATATACAAAACGAAAAAAATCTGTCCACAACTTATATATATATATATATATATATATATATATATATATATATATATACATGCATCAGAAATCATTCTAATATGCTGATATGCTACTCAGAAAACATTTATCAATGCTGAAAACAGTTGTGCTGCTTAATATTTTTAAAATACATTTCTTAGAAGTCTTTGACTAGAAAGTTCAAAAGAACAGCATTTGTTTGAAACAGAAATCTTTTGTAAAAGCTTATAAATGTTTACGGTCACTTTTATCATTTTAATGCATTTACTTATTTAATGAATAAAAGTATTAATAAAATCTTTCTGACCACATACATTTGAACAATAATGTACCTGAATAGTAATGTCCAGTTTTAACTGCACATTTGAAGGCAACTCGAGAACTGAACTTTTTTACCGCCACAGCAACGCATGTAAGCATTCATGTTTTTAGCTGGATAGACAAAACAGAATCCAAATTTACAGAAGTATAAAGTTCAAAAGAACAGCATTTATTTGAAATAGAAATCTTTTGTAACATGTCTTTACTGTCACATTTGATTAATTGAATTCATCCTTGCTAACTAAATTTTATTTTTGAACAGCAGTGTGTCTGAGTAAGATATGTTAGTGTGATTTGACACTTATAGTCTCAGCCTCAAGGCACAAGCCCAGCAAGTAATAAATATCTGTTATTGCATCTATATATTTGATTTGTTTGCAGATTTATAGTCTCTAACTCTGGAAATTTTAAGCTCAAAATAAAACCATTTTTCCCTCATGTATTTGATGTTATCTTTACAACCTGTCATGGAAATTGCTGTACCTTTATTTCAATGAGTTACCACTTAGTTGCACTCTGCTCTATTATTGTGGTGTCATCGATTTTAGATTTACCCACCCATAAAGGTCATGTCACTTAGACAACACTTTCCTGCTGAAGCAGACAGGAAAACAGAATGAGCTGCAGTGTGGGCCAGTCTTTATACCCATAGTCAAACATCTGACTACATCTGACATCGGTTTATGAATGTTTTAGACTTGTAGCATGTCAGTTGTCATTCTAAACCCATATCACTGGTTATCTTATCAAACTGGATTAGCCAATTACATTCACTCATTTCTCACTGTGCGTTAATCCTGCATTTACATCCAGACAAAAAAAAAAAATTCTGTCTCAGTTGCAGTTTTTATGTTTTGTTTTGTGTGATCACAGTTGGAGGCGAGTGATTCCAGCTCCAGCAGTAACCTTTCTTTGGCAAAGGCCAAACCCAATAGTGAGCACAATAACGGCCAGTCACCATCTCACCTCAAAGTCCAAAAAAACGTCTCCTCCAACCAGAAACAGCGTCGTTACAGTGACCAGGGTAAACATGCTTTTTGGGCTTTACATGGTGCTTACTGTGAGATCTTTGTCTTTTTAATCTTCATTCCTCTCCTCTACAGCTGGTCCAACCATTCCCTCGGTGGGATACCCCAAGAGAAGTCAGACCACTTCTGCAGAAAGTGACCATAAAGAGGAGGGCAGTGCACAGGCACGTAAGTCAAGCTCGTCTGGAAGCCGCGGCATGGCTCCACCGAGCCCCATGCTGGGCAACGCCAACAATCCAAACAAGGCCGACATTCCTGACGGCAAAAAGAGCGCCGGTGCCCCTGGGGTAAGTTGGTAACACCCAAGATCTTTTGTAATGTCATTGTTTGTATAACATAATTGATTTTAAAGTGCCCCTATTATGGATAATGAAAGGTTCATATTTTGGTTTTGGGAGTCCCCAACAACAGGTTGACATGCATGCACGGTCAAAAAACACTTTCATTGTCGTATAATGTGCATTTATTTTTACCTTACTTGCTCAACGACTCCCCAAACGATTCGCTCAAGGATTCATTTTTCCAAAAACCTTCTTTGCGTGACACTAATCTGCGGTGATTGGTCCGATTGGTCTCATAATCAGGGCCGTTTCTAGCCAATTTGACGCCCTAGGCGAAAACACTATTGCGGCCCCCCCCCCCCCCCCCCCCCCCCACGCAAAAACAGTGCCATGTGCAAATTCTTTGAATTACCCATAAATTAAACAATAATAGGGCTACATTTTTCATTAAATGTAAAAAAGTAAAAGAAAAATAATTAATATACAACACAATTTATAATAAATGCACAATTTATTTATTTCAGTCAAACCTATAAAACCCCTTTGTTACCCCAAATTACATATAAAAGCTTCATCAGTGGAATAAAAGTAACCAATGCAGCTACTTAATCATTTGTTACTCGTTAATGCATTAACGTCCCCTTTAAATAACGTGACGCTCTGCCCTCTATGACGCTGCTCCCATTAAGCGCTGTTGGAAGTGAATGAATTGATTCAGCATTTCGACACCTCCGTAAGGATGCATTTAACTCGACAAAGCGGTCTAATAAAGGATCTATTGATTTCATGAATTAGTGAATTTTACTATACAAATATTTTTTAATTGGATGTTTAAGTTTATATGGGAATATTACATGACACGCTGATCCTTTAACAATGCATTGGCGCAAAAAACGCACACCTTTTGGACAAATCTGCCACAAATATTTGGACAAAAGTGCCACAAATACTGCCTAAACAAAATACTGATTTTGTGCACTTTATTTACTGTACCAATATTTTAAATTGGCCTTTGAACTTAGCTTTATTGCATGGCAAAAAAAAGAGTTACCTTGCCAAAGCACTGGCAGAGCCCACTGATCTAATGGCGTTGTTGAGCGCTCCAAATGCAAACTTTGCATGCAGCGATCAGGCAGCAATTGACAGCGCACTGATCTAGTGGCATACAGGCATCGTCAGATTGACAGTATTCTAGCCCAATAATGTTGGGGGATCCAGTGGGGGCGGCAGTCATATTTCAGGGTGACCATGCCACTCTTTATCACAACCCTGCTAAAAGTGCCAGAACGTGCTCTCATTGGCGCCCCTTCAGCTGGTGGCGCCTTAGGCGACAGCCTAGCTCGCCTTTGCCTAGAAACGGCCCTGCCTGTAATGCCTGGTAAAGCAGCGTTTGTGAGCGCAGTGCTGCTTTGTGTACAGCATTACTGGAGAAACAACTATTTTTACCGCTCCAAAAGCGGCACCTAGTGGCAAAGAATGAATTTGCACTTTCATTCAGACCAAAGTGAAAAAGACCAACAAGTGGGCGGACAATATGCTAATGTTTCATGTTGAAGTCAACATGAAATGGCTTGGGATTTGTTTTAAAAACGACTAGTTTCAATGATTCAGAGTCGACTCTTTCTTTTGAGAGACAATTTTTTTACACTGTGCACTTTCAGATTTAAAACTTTGCAGGATGTTTTCATTCACTTAGAGCTGTGTTACACACTGCATGAAAGGTAATTAAAAAAAATCCATAATAGGGGCACTTTAAGAGAATCTAACAATTTGGAGCCAGGGTTATTATAGTAACCTAAAACTAATACCATAAAAAAAATTATGTTGCATGAAATACAATCAGCCTTAACTTAAATAGAATAAAATGCAAAAAAAAAATAATAATAACTTTTCAACTAGTTGCCAAGACAAAATTTCTCATTTTAATTTAGTTTAACTTGATGTACTTAAAACTAAAATAAAAATGAATTAAAACTATATAGATATATTTTAAAAATAATAATTATAAAAATGACAAATTTACTAAAACTTTAATTAAAGTTAAAATGGAAAAAATAAAACTGGTTGGAACGACGTGTTGATTATATACATAAATGTGTTTAGTTATTTTATGAATCAACACAATTTTGGCATCAGAAAATGGGTTTTTGGATTCTGCCAAAATTATTGATGGAACAGGTACTTTTTAATCGGGTAAATGTCAGATAAACATGTCAGCTGTAATAAATATTGATTTCTTGTTTTTAGTCTATCTTTATTTTGTTAAAACAAGATCTTTTAATCTAAGCAGTTTTAGTTGATGCATGAACAAAACTTAACTAAACATTATTTATAGCGTGCCTACCATCCAATAATAGCTTTGTGCTTTGCTACTTTTAAAATTAGTCTTTCAAATTCTGTCAAGTTTATAACAAATTTCAAATAATAAATGTGATTTTGATGCTCTTTAATGCTCATTCAGATTTTTCCATTTCAACAACGAATCGGTGTAGATTTATTTTAGGTTTCGGCTAAATTAAAACTTTTAATTTTGTTTCGGTGTTTCATTTAAAACAGTTAAGACTCACACTATAATATGTATTTTTGCAGAGCAATTCTGTGTCTAGCGGTATGACCAGGAGAAACACATACGTGTGTAGTGAGAGGAACGCCACAGACCGTCACTCCGTCATCCAGAACGGCAAAGAGAACAGGTGAGTCCCTGAGACCTCTCATTTGTAGGTCACAGGTTGTGAATCTCCCTTTTCCCTTTCAACATGAACACCGTTTTACAGGAAACACCACCATGTTGCTCAAAACAGTGACTGACAACAAAGAACAACTTTTCATCAGTATTTTCATCCTCACTCAACCAGATATTTTCACAAAAACTGTTGCTCTTATCTATAGGTTCATAAATGTTTGTGGAGAGTCATCTGTTTGTCCCCCCCCCCCCCCCTTCCATTTTTATATAATTGAAAATTTTTAACT